>NC_028357.1:18375356-18379538 GCF_000741045.1 Vigna radiata var. radiata
AATATTGAAACTAATAAAATATTGAAACTAATAAATGCACATCACGAAATTAAAATATTGAAACTAATAAAATATTGAAACTAATAAATGCACATTGTAGCTGGAAAGAGAAGCAACGTTAAACAAAAATTATAATGCACATTGAAATCATCTAAATGAAGCACATCAGGGAAACAACATAAAAAAAATGCGTGAACAGTAAAACAATGTAGATTAAAAAAAAAAGAAAAATACTTAAACCTGAATGCTTTCTAATATATATATATATATATATATATATATATATATATATATATATATATATATTATAAAATAATATAAGAAACCAGTCACTGATTATGTGTGAGGAAAGAAAATGAGGAACCCTAACTCTCTTTTCTTGGACGTGACAGTCGTGTTCTAAAAATGAATAATTGACAGCAGCTCTTCCAAATATTCATCTCCGCTTGTCCACACTTTAGCAATTAAATCACTGTGCCCTTGTTTGATTGAAATCACGTGCTTTCTCTTCCAATTGAAACGGGAAGTCATCACCATATACCTACTCCATCATCAGACTGTGACACTACTTGCTTTTTCCAATTGAAAATCAAATATTTCTATCTAGGTGGCTAGTGGAATCTCAAAATAAAAGGGAAAAGATTGGGCTCTTCATTCAGCAAAGAAGTGATATATAGCTTCAATAAAAATTCATAAAAGCAAACTGAAAAGTGAAAATACTCAAAACTATGTGACGACTCCTCCTGGTTGTTCCAGCCCTTGCATCCAATAAATAAAAAGGAAAAGAAATCTTCTTCATTTAACAAGAAAAAGAAATTGTCCCCTTCATCCAAAATCAAACATCTTAAAGTAAATCTCCATGCAAGAAACGTTCCAGCAAAATCTGAAAACACGTTGCAGCCAATTTTTGAGCAGGTGACGGCTCCTCTGGAAGTGTGTCCGCTGGTTGCTTTCCCTAGGACCCTATGTCCTAATAAAAATTGGTGGGGTCCACCCTAAAAACCCTAGGGTAAGTGTCTTACAATTTTGGGCCTCCAATAATTTTTTAACAATGGCCCAATGTGCAAAAGTTGATCTAAAAAGTTTAAACAATTAAAATTACAATACAACTAAAATTTAAAATGTCTAATCAGAGAGTCTTTAATTTATTTTGTCTCCTCCGAATGTCCCAAATTGTGTTTCCAAAATTTTTCCTGAAAATAATAATGCGAATAATTAGGTCAGAAAATTCAAATTAATTAAAATTAGAATTTCCGGTCAAATTAAGCATAATTAGGAAAAACGGGAAAATACTGGACAATTAAGCACAATTCCCTGATTAATTCTAGCACAATAAACTAAGTGAAATCAATAAAATATCGACTCATCAAGAAGCAAAAACAATTGATCGTCCTACCTCCCTATCACTAGGTGGTATTTCATTAATCAAGGAATTTCTGACCAGTTCATGACAGTACTGTACGTTCCCGTATCAATAGAGACAAACAACAGTTATCAAATGAGTTAAACGATAAAAGCATTAAGCACAAATGAGAACGCAACAACTGATAATCAAAGAATATGAAGAATCATATAAATAAACAAGAGTTTCAATAAAAGAGAGTTTCAAAAGATTACATTGTTTCCCCCAACAACAAAAGGGTTTAGTTCACCATTCTCATGGTGAACCTAGATGAAAATAATGGAAGAATGGAAGAGCAAACCCTAGATAAGATGAAAAGGAGCCTAACCATCCAAGAGATCCTTTCCAGAGAGTGAAAATTAGGTCTGGTCGCCCTCTTCTGTCAAAAGAATGAGAATGAAATCGTAACAGGGTTATTTATACATTGCAAGAAAATTGCGTTTTACATACGGATTATTATATACGGATTTTAATTCGTATGTATTAAACATGTTACATACGGATATTACATACGGATGTATTACATACGGATTTTCCGTAAGTAATGGAAAAAAAAATTACATATGGATTATCTGTATATAAAATCCGTATATAACTTGGCGCGTTTGGGCGGGAACAATTCCAAAGATGTTATATATGGATTTTAATTAATTAATAATTTAAAAAACTTTAGAAAAAACCGCGAGCTTCTTATAACTTTGAAAAAGAAAACCCTAATGAATCCCTCACTCACTCACTGACTCTTCCTTCTTCCTTCATTTGGGATAAAAGAAAAGCCCACAAACCCTTTCTTCTTCCTTTTCTCGGATAGAAGAAACCCTCACATGTTTTGGTTTCCCATCTCACAATCTTGCTTCTTTCTTCTTCCTTGCCTCCTTGTAGCCACGCGTTCTTCATTTCCCACGTCTTCATTCAAACNGCATCACCAGCCACGTCCATTTTCTCTCTCGCGCATTAGAGAAAGCATCTTCGTTCTCACGTTCTTCTTCCGTGAGAGCATTTTCTTCGCGAGAGCATTTTCTTCTCGAGCGCTCACCATCAACCGTAAGCTTCCTTTCTCTTCAGAGATTCACCATCTTATTTCATTTTTCTTCCTTGCCTCAGCCTACTCAACATCAAATTTNCTCTTCCACTGATTATTTTCATCTCCTTCTAGGGTTTCGTCATCCTTTCACCATTTTCTTGAAGTTTCACCGATTAAATCCTCTTTTACTCCGTTTAAAAGCTTTTCCTCCGATTGAAAACTCTTTTATCACCATTATTCAATCTCGTTTTTGAACCAATTATTCCTTCTGTCCAGATTAGGGTTCCTACTCTATTTAGGGTTTCTATGAGTCCTATCTCTGATTTGGTTTGTTCTCCTTCAAATTCTCTCTTCTATTTATGCCTAGGNTTAGTGCGAAGAAGACATGAGGCCACGAGATCGCTTACAATGCGGAGAAGACACGATGCCAATTTTTATCAATTTTTTTCACCTTCTCTGCATAAAGAAATTTCTTTTCCTGCTTTAAGAATATTGTTTAGTAGGATCGTGGAACTAAGGAAATTCACATGATATCCAATTTCTTTTGCAGGTTGGTGAGAGGGGGATAGAAATAAAGGATTGCAATACCTCGTGCCATAGTTAAGAATCCATCAATCCTTTTACTAGATGAAGAAACCAATGCTCTGGATGTGTTAGTTAGTTGTATGAACATTGAAGAATATTGAGTCATCAATGTTTTTATCATATCAATCAGGGTTCATTATCTACGTAAAGTGATTTATGTGCTTTAAGTTTGAAATGTGGTTAAATTCGAGACATTATTTGCATCTATGTAGAATATAAACCTGTTGCGATGACTGAAGCATCTTTCTTGTTTTTAATTTTTTCCCCTTTTATTTCTTTGTGTGTCCATTTGTGTGATTTCTTCATGATGTTGGTTTGTATTGGTTGTATATGCGTGTTTAGGAGTTGATGAATTTGCAGAATTGTAAAAGACCTAAATATGTTTAGTAGAAGTCTTGGGAGGTATTTATAGAACTTGTTGAGATGAAATCAATCATTTTAATTATATGAATTTTAATGTGTCTATTCAGACCCTAATGCTGAAGTTATAGCCTTGTCCCCTAAGAGTCTTCTGGCCACCAATAAGTTCATTTGTGATTTCAAAGAGAGCAAAACCTGCAACACCATAGAAGAGGGCAGAATTTTTCGTGGAAGCTGAAGCAGAGAACAAGCAAAGAGGGGAGGAGGAAGTTGTATATGTGTACAGAGCCAAATTGTGTGCATCATGACACATCATTTATAATATATGGACACGCATACACTTTCACACATTCCATATCCTTTCTTGCAAGATGATATGCGTTAAATTCCTTGTCCTCTGCCTTCCACGGAACCCCTTTTAAGGATGCATTTGGTTGCATTCAGCGTTCAAAAAAATTAGATGACGATAGCTTGTCTTTGCATGACACCTTCTAAAAAACAAGTGGTGTAGCAGGAAATGAAGGGTTGACTAGAGATTTCTTGGGTCTAAGGCTACTCTCTCATAATGATATTCTTACCACTGGTGGCATTAAAAACTACATTCATGATCAACAAAATCAATTTCAAAAGACATGGCAAGGTTAGTTAGCGACACGTGGAATTTCTTCTTCCTTTCATCATCTATATAAATAATTTTCTCCTTTTTTTAATCACTTTAACTTTTGTTTAAGATATTTTCGATCATCCCAAAGGGAATGAACTTTCCAAATCGATCCCAATGTTCTTATTTTTTATCTATTGTTTACTATTC
>NC_028357.1:18382263-18384916 GCF_000741045.1 Vigna radiata var. radiata
GAATTTGTGTACATGTTTTTATATGCAGGTCTGTTTTTGTGGTAGTGGATATCACAAAAACAGACCTGCAATTTTAAAAAACTGCAGGGGAATATATCGCGGTTGTGACCTGAACCGCGGCATATAATGTTTCATTTTATTTATTTTTTAAAAAAGAGACTATAGGCCGCGGTTAGTGCAAGAACCGCGACATATAACTGGGTCTTCTGCCGCGGTTCAAGCGCGGCATATAATGGACATTTTTTTTTTAAAAAAAAGGATTTAGGCAGCGGTTCCTTGGACAACCGCGACATATTCCCCAACTTATATACCGCGGTTGTAACCGCGGCCTAAAGTCTCTGACTTACTACCGCGGCTGAATATGCCGCGGTTTATAAACCGCGACCTATAGTGAAAAATAACCGCGGTAAAAGCCTCTCGCTGCACTAGTGAAAATTTATTAGTAAATATTAGGTCTTATTCTTTCATTTTCTTCTCTCCTACACTTCTCTTCTCCACCGTTGTTAACACATATTAGTTACTTTGGCTCCACCTCTTTTTTTTTTCTCTTTTTTTGGCCTCCTCTACCACCTCAGTAGCTAGTATTATCATAGTCACCGTCATTGCTCCATCACTACACTGTCGTTGCACTGTTATGGTCCCTTGACCACCAACTCTAGCTTCTTCTTCTCTTCTTTGCCTTCTTCTTTCATTCTTCATCTCATTTTAATTCATAAAAGAATCTCATCAAACTTGACAGAAATTTTTTTGTTCTTTTCAGTAAAGTTTTTATTAACTAATTTTACCGATCAAAACTCAAAATAAAAAATGTATCACTTTTTTATTAATGTAATTTAAAGATAAATAAATTAATTTGGTAATGTAAATTATAATTTACAGACAAAATTTATCAACTGATAAATTATCAAATGGAAATATCTATAGCTAATACAAATTATAATATATTGATAAATGTAACTTATACATCCATTATTAATAAATTTTTGTCAATAATTTTAATTCTAAAATTTGTTCATAATTTAGTTTTACATATAAATCTACTTTTCTTAGTAAAATTCCATCATTATTAAAAAAATCTTGTAGTAGATAATCTTTTACTGAGTTATGAAGATTTTAATTTCTAAAATCTCAGTTTTTTATGTTTTTATATGTCAATTTCTTTTCTGGAATAAAAGTGCTATACTTGGTCAACTAATCATATGAAAGATAAAAATATTATAGAAAAAAAATATATTTTTCACATTTTTCATTTGGCAAACATTTTATGGAATGAGTATGTATATATTAGGATGTGATGTGTGTTTCCATCAAAACTTTTCAAACATAAAATCAAAATGCAGGCCGTTGGTCAGAAAATTTTGATCGATGTCTTGGATTAGGTCAACCGTGTGTAAATATATACATATATATCATTAATTGAATGAGACATGAGTAACAAGACAATTTTGTATATTTTGTAAGTTAAGAAAAAATTCACTGGGACAACAACAAGAAACAAATTGTAAATGTTAAGGATGGCGATAACCAAACAAATTAGTGCCGGCAATTTTTCTCTGAATATATTAAAATAATAAATATAATGAAATTGTTTTCTCGTAGAAGCAGGTTTGAAAAAGTTGAGTACCATTTGTAAACTGAGAATTGAATCTCTCATTGTTTAAGTGACTGAATATGTTTGAGCAGTTTTTCATTAGTATTTCTTCAAAGAAAAAAAAAAGGAGGAAACCAAACAATATTTTTGATTTAAAATTTTCTTATTTTATAAGTTAATTTATATAATTTTTCATTATAATTATTTTTATTATAATATTTCTGAGCTTATGAAAACAAACGTTTTTCTTTTCTAAAAGTTTGTTTAAATATAGTCTAATTGTATGCAGCCATATGGCTAGTTACTTACGTTAATGTTATTTATACAGGCCAATAAGGCCATTCAGCTGAAATTAACATTCAAAACTCGTAATTCTTGAAATCCTTCTCCATTTATCTTTAAACATAGTTTCATCCCCTTAAGCATTTTCAACAAGCTTTTCTGCAATAGCCGGAACATGGCATCGCAACTGCTACCTCTCTAATGTCATCAAAATCCACAAGTAAACCGTGGTAGAATGAAGAAGAAGATGAAGGCAAGCACCGCCATCTTCCTCGTCCTCGTCGCGATCTTCCTATTCTACTCCATCAACTCCTTCTACCAAATCCAAAAAATACTACAGAAACCAAACTTGGCTGGTATAATGGGATCTTGTGATGGAGATTGTTTTTCTTCAACATAATACTACAGTAACGAAGGGCATTACCAAAGGCCAAAATCCCTCGGAAAAGGCCACAAGCCGTCGCTAAAGGCCAATTACCGAGGGCCCGGCGACGGTCAAAAAGCCCTCGGTAAATAAGTCGTCGCTACTTTTACCGAAGGCTTTTGGCCCTGGGTAATTACCGACGGCTTTTGGCCCTGGGTAATTACCGAAGGCTTTTGGCCCTGGGTAATTACCGAAGGCTTATGGCCCTGGGTAATTACCGAAGGCTTTAGGCCCTCGGTAAAGCCTTCGGTATGATGCAGGGATAAATGTGTTGTATTTGTTTTTCTTGTCCAACCACACATACCTACAGTGTACACAACATACGCAGACCTGCATAACAGTTTCAATCCACAAAC
>NC_028357.1:18385416-18396052 GCF_000741045.1 Vigna radiata var. radiata
TTTGCTTTCCTTTGCTTGTCAGTGGTCACGTATTCTCCTTATACTCTCTTCATCCCTTTTTTGAAACAATTCAAAGCCCTTCTCAAGCTCACCCTAACACATGGAATGCAAGTGTTGTCAGGTTTATTGATTCATTTAGCGACATCAACACCTACTNCATTCAGACATAGAGAACATACCTCGACGCAATGGTCTCCCAATAGCTTCCGTTGACGAAGACAGGAACCCTCACGTCACGGGAGCACCCTCTTGACAGAAACGCCACACGCCGTGATGTTAACGGACCACCCGCTGATAGCAACGCCAACACACTGGTGGAACAAACACTTGAACACCACTACGGGGAAGGTTTGCCAAGTGAACCCTAACCACCCAATGCCACCGGACAGACGGGAAAGGGAGAGGAAGATAATGGGAAGCACAATGGTAGTTCAATTGGGGACGGGAATGGAGAGGGAGAGAACGGGGTGCACCACGCAAAATTGGGGATTGTCTTACGAAATTGGGGACGACCTTCTACAATACCCCCAATTATTCAGTTTAAGGAGTCTAGCCTCTTACCGAAGGCCATAAACCCCTCGGTAATGCTCTCGAGGCCTTCGGTAAATACATTTCATCATGCCCCTCGGTAATTCTCATTGTGACCGTCGAAAAACAATATTTACCGAGGGCCCCAAGGCCTTTGGTAAAAAACCTTCGGTAATCAGCGAAATTCTTGTAGTGTATGTGCTATTTGTACTTCTAGTGACCACTGCACAGATGGTTGTCCTACTTTGCAGCATATTGTTGCTCATGATGCGCCTCAGGCTTATGCTACTAACATCTACAACAACAGGCAGCCACAGCAGCAGAATTATGACTTGTCCAGCAATAGGTATAACACAGGGTGGAGGAATCACCCCAATCTTTGATGGAACAATGCGCCACAGCATCAGCAACAGGCGCCACCTTTCCAGAATGCTGGAGGACCTAACAGATATGTGCCTCCACCTGTGCATCAAAATCAGAGGCAACAACAACAACAGTAGCAAGAGGCACCTGCCCAACCAACTGCCCAACCTTATACTTCTTTTGAGCCCTCATTGGAAGAGCTTGTGAGACAGATGACTTTGCAAAACCTGCAGTTTCAGTAGGAGACTAGAGCTTCCATACAGAGTCTCACTAACCAGATGAGTCAAATGGCCACTCAGCTTAACCAGGAACAGTCTCAAAATTCTGATAAGTTACCATCCCAGACTTTGCAGAATCCGAAGATTTTGAGTGTCATAACCCTCAGATCAGGGAGGCAGACTGATGTGCCTTCAGAGCCTACTTCTACACCTACACCCGTGCCTGCTACTTGTCTCAAGAATAAGGACTCAGAAGGTCCTAGTAGGTCATTTGAGGTGGGTGGATCTTCTTCCTCTCCTGATGGTTCTTCTTCTCATCCAGGTGGACCTTCTCCTCCTCCTACCACTACCACCAATGCATTTCCTCCTTTGTATGATCTTGTGTTCTTTTGCAATTTGAACTTTGATTTCCTTGGTGTATTCTCGGTGATGAAGGATGAAAGGAAGCTTTGGATAGTTGTAGAGAAGAAAGAAAACCGAAAATAGAATTGGAAAGGAAGAGAGAATGTGCATTTAAGTTTTTACCTCTTTTGAACAAGTACAATATGAAGCACATTTTCATAGAAGGAATCTTTCCCTTTTGGTCTTGACCCTTTGCTAGCTTGTCGTGAATTGCTTGAAGAAGAGAATGTATTGTGATTGTTTTTGTTCCCTTTAACTTTGCTTATGTGGCACATTGGTAGAAGCAACTCAACTTTTTGTGTTGAAGCATTTAAATCATCTCATTTGGCCTTTGGTTTTGGAAACACCAAATTTCTTTGGACTTTAAGAGGGAGGATGGTTTTGGCTTGTTGGAGAGGGTATGACACGTTTTTTTTATGGTAGAAAGGTAGAAGGAAGCATTTTCTTGGAGAATGAGGCACATGGGACAAAAAGAGAGAATATTCAATTGTTTATTGAAGAAAGAAGACAAATTTGGATGTGGTGCAAGGAACCTCACGACCAAGAGGTGTTTTTAGGCCATTTGCATTTTTAATTTTATTTGGTTGGATGTATTTGGTCACATGAATGTGTAGGAAAAAACATGTTTGATTATTCCTTGTTTGAATTAGTTTAATTAGTAGGATTAGTTGCTTTTGATTTCTTTAATTTGGCTTTGCATTTATTTTAATTTAACTGTGTTAGGTAGTTGTTTGTTGCCTTGTTGGTGTCTAGTATTTTATTTTATTTTGTCTTAATGTTGTCTTGTATTTGTGGTAGAGATAATTTAGTTGTCATGCTAGCTTAAATTAATTTGGTTGGTCATTAACGATATTGCACTGTTTCCTTGAGATTCCTGGACTGTAACTGTGGTTGCTACTCTGACCTTGGTTAATGTTAAACCTGTATTTGCACTTGCAATTGGGTATACACTTAGCTGCCCAATTGGTGTTACTTCTTCGCTTACTTGATGTAACTACATGGTGTAAATTAGATTTGACATTAACAATACGTCCGCTTAGTTCGCTTTTATGAAAACATGGTCAACCTTTGCTTAGTTGGTTAACTTTGTTGGATTAGAGGTTTGAGGCGCAACTTTATTTTGTTGATCTGTGATTGGAAACATTGTAATTAAGTTAATGGCCGACTGTTTTTATTTTGTCTTTGAAACCGTTTTTAAATCTGTGTTTAATTATTAGTTGCGTTTGTGTTTTGATTTTGTTTATCCGCATTCACAAACTTTTCAACAACCCCCCCAACCTTCGTGTTTGACTTGATTCTTGAACCGCAAAATGGGTCCTTGAGAGACGACCTATGAGTCTTTCCTAGCTATATTGCATTTCTAAATTGCACATTAAATTTTACATGGGGTGCGACCTCCATCAGTGTGTGGTTTCATTTTATTTTGCTGCATGGGAGGAGATAATGGACGGTCTTGCATGAATTGGAAGGCACATGTTAATTTCCTTGGAAAATGGTGCACATGGGAGAAGAAGTCAACACATTTGGTAGCTTATTGAAGAAAGAAAGTCAAGTTTAGATATGGTGCTTGGTGACTCANGNNCCNAGAGGTTTTCTTGGCCATTTGGACTTTTAATTTATTTGTTAATTGCACCTTGGTTCACATAAATTACTAGAAGTTAAATAGGCTTGTTTATTTCTCTTGTTTTCACTTAGTTTAATTAATAGGTTGAGTTTAATGTGTTTGAGNTAGTGTTGANTTTAATNATTTTTAACTNTGTTTGTTAATTTGTTTGTAACAGTGTTTGATGTTTGAATGTTGTCTAAGGTTTTTAATAGTGTTAATTTAATTTCCATGGTAGCTTAAATTAGTTGGTTGGTCATTGACGATATTGCACTATTTCCTTGAGATTCTTGAATTGTGATTGTCTGTGCACTCTGACTTGGTTAATGTGAATTCTATTTTTGCACTTGCAATTGGGTATACGCTTAGTTTCCCAGTTGGTGTTACATCTTCGCTTAGTTGATGTAACTGAATGGTGTAAATTAGATTTGATATTAACACTGTGTTCGCTTAGTTCACTTTTACGAAAACATGGTTAACCTTCGCCTAGTTAGTTAACTTTGTTGGATTAGAGGTTTGAGTTGCAACCTTATTTTGTTGATCTTTGATTGGAAACATTGTAGTTAAGTTAATGACCAACCTTCTTTAGTTTGTGTTTGAAACCGTTTTCTTTAGATATGTGTTTACATCTTTATTTGCATCTGTGTTTTGGATTTCAGTTAATTCGTCTGTATTCACCACAACCTTTTCAAACCCCCCCTTCGTGTTAGACTCGATTCTCGAACCGCAAAATTGGTCTTTGGGAGACGACCTAGGAGTCATTCCCTAGCTATACTGCATTTCTCATATGCAATCAAATTTGTATGGGCCGCGACACCCATTAACTATATCTGTCTAGCAGTCAACTACGTTTTTCCGCTGCATTATATTTTTCAATAACTTGCATTTCAAGGAAAGATCAAAAGCTTTGAACTTTCATACCAAGATTGCAAAAAGATTTTAAATTTGAACTAACACCAATTCACCCCCCCTCTTGGTGTAAAATGAAGCCAACCTGTTTCCTAACAAGACGTTCATATGAATTGATCGCATAAGACTTGAAAGAAGAATAATTTTTAGTTGTAATGCAAAAACCGAATTGAAACATGCAAATGCAAACTTGATCAATTGGCAAATTAAGATATGGATGAATGGAGTTGTTGGGGGTATACAATTTCTTCCCAGTTATAGATTTCCCCGTACGTCCCCGTATCGACAAAATTAAAGATCATGACACCAAATGAGTTAAATGATGCAAGCTCTATCCACAGAAAAGAAAACTCAAACTATTGATAATAAAAGCATATGAATAAAATAAGAAATTTGATACAAGAGAGTTTCAAAAGGACTACATTGTTCTCCACCAATAAAGGGATTAGTTCACCATGGACATGGTGATTCTAGATGGAATTAATGGAAAGAATGAAAGAGTGAAACCTAGAAATGGTAAATTGAAGGGTTAGCATCCAAAAAGCCGCCTCCAAGGAGTGTAGAAGGTGCTCTGACGTCTCTCTCTGCCAAAATATGTCTCTTTGATTCGCACTGGGTCTATTTATAATACAGAAAAATAACAGAATTTTGGCCTAGGGCCATAAGTTAGGCGCTTAGCGTCAATTTCACCGCTCAGCGGTGGGCCTCGATATCGCAGGATGCTCAGCGATCAATGTTGTTGCTCAACAGTGGGCGATTCTCCTCTTCTTCCCTCAGTGTCGACGCTCAGCGTTGGGCGATTCTGAAAGCTACCACACAACGCTGGAAATGGCGCTGAGCGGTGGACGTGACTCCTTCTTCTCATCTTTCCTCATCCTTTCTTGAGTCTAAGTCCTTCCTTCTTCACTTCTATCATTCAATTCTCATCAAATCCTGCCAAAACAATGTAAAAACAAGCATAATATCTCTAAAACCACTTTTGACTCTCTTGAAACCAAACTAAAGTGTTTTGCATGATTCTAAGCTCATTCTAAGCCATAAAGGGTGTTATTTGATATCAATATCAAGTATAAAAATAACAGTTTTTAGACTGTTATCGGGTGTCCTACCGTACTGAACTAAAGATCTCAGCGCTCAGCGGTGTAATTTGGCGCTCAGCGGTAGACACGGTTCTTCATTCACCCCTCAGCACTAACGCTTAAGCATATGTCCATAAGTCTTCCACAAGGCTGGCACTTAGTGCTGAGATTGGCGCTAAACGGTGGGATCGATTCCTCTTTTGCACCTTTCTTCATCCTTTCTTGAGTCCAACTCCTTCCTACTTCACCTCTCATCCTTCAATTCTCATTAAATCCTGTTAAAACAATGTAAAACCAAGCATAATATCTCTAAAGCCACCTATGACTCTCTTGTAACCTAACTTAAGTGTTTTGCATGATTTTAAGCTCATTCTAAGTCATAAAGGGTGTGTTTTGATATCAATTTCAAGTATAAAAATAACAGTTTTTAGACCGCTATCAGTCGTCATTCACAGAAAGAGAATGAGGAAAGTACCGAAGGTGTTTCTTGACGAGGTTGTGAGGAAGTTCCTGTCGCGGAGTGAGGAGGTTGTTGTCGTGACGTGAGGAGATTGTTGTCGCCGCGTGACGACGGTGTTGTGGTGGCATGACCAGGCTTCGACTATCGCAAGGCAAGGGCATCAGAGGGCTTTGTGACAAAGGGGCTCACAGCGGAGGGCTTTGACTATCACGAGGGGAAGCTATTAGAGGTGCTAATACACCTAGGGGGTGTCGCTACCGTAGAGGTGGGTTCTGTATTAGGGAATGATGGGGATATTGTGTATGAAGGGGCTATTCAAGAATTTGATGTCATATTGTTAAATGTATGCAATGTTATGCATTTTTCTCTGAATTGGTTTGGTGATTTGTTCCGTGAATGAACAATGATGTTGAAATTATGTCCAGTAGCTTTGCTTTGAAATGCTCATAAGATCCTTTTGATTTGGTTATTAGCAAGTGTATGTTTAAGGGAAACTTTATTTCTAGCTTTCCCAATTTGTGGTACTGCATGGTTGTTAATTTTATTGCTAGGATTCCCAATCATGTCATGTACAATTTAGGAATGACAAAAACTGCAACCATGATTTCCAACTCTCTGGCTCATAATTTGAGTACTGCAAACCCAAATGATTGTTTTTGCTGCTGGTGCTGAGAACTTGAATAGCTTCACATGGAGTGCAACCATAAAACTTGTGCTCACAACTTGATGGAATTGACCCTATTTTCCTCACTCCTATGTTATGTTTTTTCCATGGAATTGACCCTATTTTCCTCACTCCTCTTTTTGGAAAGTCTGTCTAAAAATGCCTTAAGACAGATATTCTGATCAACTTCGTTTTCTTTCCTTCAAACATTAAACTTATCATAACAAGCAATGACTTTAGTTAATCCAATTCATTACCAGTACATTGATGAAGTCATGAAGGTTCATTTGTGTAGAGTTATTTAGATTGAAAAATTAAGCTCGTGCCTTACAATATCTACTTAGGGAACAAGTATACAAAAAAAAAAGATGGTTCATCTTGAAGAAAGTTATTTCTCCTTTAAGGTGTAGAATGTAAAAATTATCAACATTAAAGATGACAAATCATATTAAATCCGGGTAACAATAATTATGTATCTGGGAAACTCAACGTGACTGCAACTAAATGATTGCTTTTTGTTGCTTAGTTATAGGGAATGCTGCCAATCATTGTAGATAGTTATCTATTTTCTAATTCTTCCTGAAAGACTTTGAAGAATAGTAGATTGTCATGGACATTTGCCCAATCATAAGATGTTTATGCAGTCTTGGTTTTCCAAATTTAACTCTTTGAAGGGATAAAACAAATGCAAGAGATGCTAAAATTGTGTCGGGACTACACAACAGAGTTTCTTTCATATAAACTTAATGCAATAAATACACATAAACATAGGATGGTGATCCGTTTTACATGATAAGATTTTGGATAAAACATTGTTCCAAGACTCGAGCAAGAATAATTTGAATAAACTTGAGTTCAATTGTTAAGTCAAAATATAAAATTATGATACCTTATCTATCATGGACTTAATAAAATCCTCTGCTTCCCTAAAATTAGAAGATTCCTCTTCAATAACTTTCTGAAGCTCCTGAATCTTCATTTCTTGTGTTTCACTCTTTTGCTTCAAACATTTATTCTATGCAAGAAAAGAATTATACACAAATTATATTAATTGGCATAAGTTCTGATCGGAGAATAAAGAACATAATTAATAGATATTAAAGCTCTAGAATAAATTAATAAAGCAAGAAAATCCAAAATAATTGAACCAAATTCAACCAAAAACAAGTGCAAAACTATCTTGCCTAAAGTGTTTGATGAAAGTCTTCAATGAAACTTTACAAACTGGTGCATCAAATATCAACTCTTGTGTTCGAATTGCATAGGAAATAGCCTTTTTCAATTAAGATGCACACTGATTTTGTCTTATGCAATCTACTTTTACAATTTTAAACTTGATTCCTAGGTTTTTTTTTTCTACAATCAAAGTCTTTAACCACAAACAATTAGGATTGATGATATAAACTTGCTTGAAGCATCACTTGAGTTGTTGAAACACTTCTATTGAGATTGTTGATAAGGAGAGCGCTGGTTTAGCTAAACCTTACAATCTCAGAACTTCTGGTTTTTGATGATAACAACACATTATTTATAACATGAGTGGTTATGTGTTTATGTGTTACATGTTCATTACTTTCATGTTTATGATTACTAGAGAACATGTTTGTGTTGTTATAGTAAAAGCATGCAAATTCATTACGTTTTATATGAGATCTTATCTGTGAATGCAAGACATATGTTTTGACAAAGGAAAACCACATGCACTTTAGTTGAACTTATATTGTGTGGCAAAACAACAATTTTAAGTCGACTTCATTATGAAGTAAGTCAATTAAAACTCGTGGCTTTGCACAAACTTTTTCAAAGTGTGATGTGAATATTTTTGGAAAGAAAGTTTTTTAAAACTGCATTGAAGTGTTACAAAGTCGAATGTATGCGCAAGCTACTCGACTTAGTTAGTTATGTTTTGAAATTCTGTTAATGCTTGTGATGTCTAACAACTATATTTTATATCTTTGACCAAGCATTGATTGTGAGTCAATTGTATTAAATGAAAAATCAATTAAGTTGGTCTGACTGCTACTATCTGTTATAACAGTCTGAGTATAATCAACTATATTAGTAGCATAATCGACTTAGGAGCGTCAACTTTGTGAAAAACTATATATAGACACAAATTTGATTTCTACAAAGACTTTTGTGATTCTAATGAGATAATTAATTCTTTTCAAGATTTGTGATCTCTAGTAGAATGTGCCAAAGCTCCAAAAACTCATCAAGAAGACCGAGGTGATCATTGTTTGGTGTTTGCTTGAAGAGCAAGAATCTTGATAACGGTCTAAAAACCGTTATTTTCATACTCAAATTTGATATTAAAACACACTCTTGATGGCTTAGAATGAGCTTAAAATCAAGTAAAACACTTAGTTGAGTCATAAGAGAGTCAAAAGTTGGTTTTACAGATATTGTGCTTGTTTTTACATTGTTTTGCAGGGTTTTAAGGTGAATTGAAGATGGAAGTGAACAAAGGTGGACTTAGACCGGTGAAAGAGAAAGAAAAAGGATGAAAAAAAGGGTCAAGTGAGCCACTGAGCGCTAGAATGGACCGCTAAGCGTCCAAAGCGATTAGAGGGAAACCGCTCTGCGGTAAAATTGACCGCTGAGCGATCCAAGCGGCTAGAGTGAAACCGCTGAGTGGTGAACTTAGGCGCTTGGGCGGTTGTCTATTTTTATTACCTAGATTTTGTAATCTTTTTGTTATCTTTTTGGGCTTATATAGCCCTAGTGTGAATCAAAACCTGTTTAGCACTTGTCAGTAAGTGCAATCCCATCCAACACCCATCAGTAGGTGTGCCTTCCTGGTATCCTTCAGTGGATACAGAATAATTTAGCATCCCTCAGTAGATGCTACCCAAAAATTGTTTCAAAAATTCAAAAATTACAAGTTTAACAAAAACACAAAACAAAACAAAATAAAAATAATTGTTCAAAAATACAAAAAGTGCTTTCCATCAATTCAACTCTTCTTCTTCGTGTCAGGATCTTCATCATCCCACTTGCTCAACTTTCTTCTCTCCACTTTTCAAATTGTTGTGGAGTAAGGCCTTCTGATCTCTATCATTCCCTCCTCCTTAAGCTTCCTGTTCACAATCCATTTTCGGCTTTTAAGTTGTACTGACATGCCACGCAGGAATATGGTGTCATCTGAGGGAATTGATTCCTCTACGCTTGCCTTCTTTTCCTCCAGAATCTGCAAAACATTATAGTTGTTACGATGCTCAATACCTAAGGTGTTTTCCTCTTTTGCAACTTCTCTTCTGGACTTTTTATATTTGACTCTTCTTATTGCTCTCATTTTGGTTTCCTCAGAGCCATAAATTAACATTTGATCATGATCTCTTAACTTTATGCTTCTGACGTGGATACATACGACCATCTTAGAAATCCTCATGAAAGGTCTTCCCAAGATTAACGGAATTCTCCCCTCATTGGCCATGTCCACAACTAAAAAGTCAAGCAAAAATTCCAACGCATCAATTCGGACAATTGCATCTTCCACTATACCGATTGGCTTCTTAATAGATCCATCTGCAACTGTCAGGGTAGTGTTTGCTGGTTTAACTTCATCCCTCCAATCTTTTTGAAAGCACTGAAGGGAATCAAATTCACACTTGATCCTAAATCAATTATGGCTCTCTCGATGTCCACATCATTGATTACACAAGGAAGAGTCAGCACCTGAATCCTTTAATTTCTGTGGATGGTCCTTCTTTCTAGGCTTAACCAATCGGTCCTGATCTTCTTCTTCATCAAGATCAATTACCTCTCCAAGATAGTACTTGATCCTTTTGTCGTACTCAGGCATTTGCGGACATGCTCCAGGAATAATGGTCACACGATCAAATATTTCTCTGAATGGCTCTTGATAAACTCTTTTTTTCTTTTCTTTTTCCTCTTCATGTTTCTTCTGCTCATTCTCTTCATAATGATACATACTCTTCTCATCTTCATCCTCACTGCTCCCAATCTCAATTATTTCCTCACCTGTCTTCCTTTTTCTATTAGTCATCACAACATTGCACTCATCCTTAGGAAAAACATCAGTGTTGCCCCTGGACTGACTTTTCTCAATGGTTTCCACCCTTTTTGACAGCTGCCCAATCTGTGTCTCCAGTGCTCTAAAGCTGGCCTGATCACTAGCTTGTTGAGACTCATAGACCTTTAAAAATTTATCAAATCTTCGACTTAGGTCTCTGATCGTCTCGGTCAAACTGCTCACCTGCTGCCATAGGGGTGACGGTTGTTGCTGCCTGAAGCCACCTACTTGCCCAGAAGTATTGCTTTGTTGTTGCCCAATTGTTGACAAATTGGTAAGTGTACCAAATCGTACAAGTAATATAAATGGTAAGACCAAGTATCGTTTTTCCCAAGAGACTCGAAAGGCTTTCTCGTTCACATGAATTAAAATAA
>NC_028357.1:18396757-18453634 GCF_000741045.1 Vigna radiata var. radiata
GAAAAGGAGCCTAAGCATCCAAGAGATCCTCTCCAGAGAGCAAAATTAGGTCTGGCCGTTCTCCCCTGTCAAAAGAATGATTCTGAATTCGTAATAGGGGTATTTATGGGTGAGGAGCGCATAAGAAAACAGGCCCAAGTCCAGCGTACCACCGCCCGACGGTTTAAGTGTGCCGCCCGGCGGTTTGCCTCCAAACTGCCCGGCGGTTTCCCTCAGGATCGCCCAGCGTCAATCGCCATGCCTGCTCCTCGTCCTGGACCACCCGACGGTTTAAGTGTGCCGCTGGGCGGTACGTCGACTCTTCAAATCTTCATTTTTGTGCTCTTTTCTTGAGTCAATGACCTGTATCTTTAACTCCATTCTTTACTTTTCTCAAATTAGCTACAAAACAATGCAAAACAAGCATAAAATCGCTAAAAACAGCTTTTGACTTTCTTCAGACTCATTTATTGAGTTTTGCTTGATTCTAAGCTCATTCCGAGTAGTAAAGGGTGTAATTTGGTCCAAATTGATATATGAAAATAACTGTTTTTCAACCTTCATCACCAATATTGGGGTGGTTCTTCCAACCTTGGTTAGAGTTACCTTGGTTGAAGTTACCTTGTTTGTATTGGAATTGGGCTCCCATGTAGTTGATATCCTACTGTGTTTCTATGGGAAAAGAACACTGACCATTAATATGGTCACCACCACATAAGTTGCAAAGCTGTTGTGTCTGGGAAATATTTCTTATTCCCATGGGAAGTTAGGCAAGGACCTTCGTAAGCTTGTCCAATTTTTGAGTCAGAAGCTGATTTTGAGCAGCTAATGCATCAATAACAGGGGAATGTAGAAGTCCTCCTTTTTGCGTGCCCCTCTCACTTTGTACCACCTCGCTCATAGCCATGCTCTCAATTAAGTCGTACGCTTCATCTTCAGTCTTGGTATTTATGCTCCCTCCAGCTGAAGCATCTATCATCATTTTGGACTGAGTATTGAGGCCTCCCAGGAAAGCAAGTAAATATGAAGTCTTGTCAAGATCGTGAACAAGAGTCTTCCTTAACAGGCCTTTGAACCTGTCCCACGCTTGACCTAGAGTTTCCTCCATTCCTTGTTTGAATGAAGAGATCTCCAACTTCCCTTGATTAATGTTGGTTGGCGGGAAGAATTTGTTCACAAATTTTTCTGCCAACGCCTCCCAGTTTCTGAATGTGCCTTCCGGGAATGAGTGCAACCAATCTTTAGCGTTTCCCCCAAGAGAGAAAGGAAACAAACTGAGTCTAACCCTATCATCTGAAACTCCATGTATCTTCACGGTGTTGCAAATCTCGCTGAAAGTGGTTAAATGATCATATGGATTTTCATTTAACATTCCGTGAAACTGATTGCTCTGAACAAGCTGAATTAGAGCAGGGTTCATAATCATGTTGGTCGCATTGTCTGTAGGCAAAGCTAGGCTATTGAAATGCAATGGACCCACCATGTTGGAGGCGTCCCCAAGAGTACGTCTAGGAGCTGGTTGATCTGCCATCTCCTTTGTGTTTTGTGCAGTGGTCTCAACCGAAGAGTGCAAGAGTTCTTCTGGAGAAGGAAGGTTTTCACTCGCCGAGCGTCTACCTCTCCTCCTTCTCCGGTCCGAAAGTCCTTCTAAGAGAAGTTGCTGGTCTTTTCTGCTTCTAGTATGTATAGTTTCCTGCATACACAAGAAACACACCCTAAAAGCACTTTTACAGAAAATAAAACAAAATTTAAATAAAACAGAATAAAAACAAATAATTACAAACAAGGAAAATTCAATCAATCCACACTACTTGAAAAAGTAGACCTCGAGTCCCCGGCAACGGCGCCAAAAACTTGTTGAGTTACTGGCAAGTGTACCAGATCGTGCAAGTAATATAATCGGTAAAGCCCGAAATCGTTCTTCCCATGAGACTCGAAAGGTTTTCTCGTTCGTGTGAATTAAAATCGTAAGACTTGTAAAAATAAATACTTGTGGTGAATGCAAAGACAGAAAAAAAACATGCAAAGTATTTGATTCAATTGACGAAAAGAGACTATGGATGAATGGAGTTGTTGGGGGTTTACAATTTCATCCTATCCGCTCCCTCTTATCTACTCCTCTTGTTTATTGCGCTTTGTTATCTAATTATTATGCAAACTTCTTGGCCTACCCTTAACCCGATCCCTCGGCGAAAAGAGCCTATTACTAACTACTGGCTTGCTATCTCTAGCCTCCCCTAGCAATTAATAATGCATTAAAAACAGAAGCAAAAACAATTGATCGTCCTACCCCCTATCCCTAGCCGAGTATTGCTTAATCAAGGAATTTCTCACCAGTACATGACATTACTGTACGTCCCCGTATCAATAAAGACAAACAACAGTTACCAAATGAGTTAAACGATAAAAGCATTACGCGCAGGTGAGAACCCAACAATTGATAATCAAAGCATATGAAAAATCATATAAATAAACAAGAGTTTCAATAAAAGAGAGTTTCAAAAGATTACATTGTTTCCCCCAACAACAAAAGGGTTTAGTTCATCATTGTCACGGTGAACCTATATGAAAAGTGAAGGAAAAATGGAAAAGCAAACCCTAGAAAGGATGAAAGGGAGCCTAAGCATCCAAGAAATCTTCTCCAAGGAGTGAAAAATAGGTATGGTCGCCCTTCACTGTCAAAAGAATGAGAATGAAATCGTAACAGGGCTATTTATAGCTGCGGAGCGTCACAGAAAACAGGCCCAGGCCCAACGGACAACCGCCCGGCGGCGCACTTATGTCGCCCGGCGGTTTGCCTCTAATCGCAAATCCGCCCAGCGCCCACGCCAGGTGCCTCTCCTCGCCCTGGACCGCCCAACGGTGAACTTTGCCGCCGGGCGGTCCCTAAACTCATCTTTTCTTCAATTTTCTTCCTCTGTCCTGAGTCTAAGACCTTCATCTTTAATCTTCATCTTTACTTTCATCAAAATAACTACAAAACAATGCAAAATAAGAATAATATCGCTAAAAACAACTTTTGACTCTCAACTGACTCTTTTATTAAGTTTTACTTGATTCTAAGCTCATTCCAAGCCTTAAAGGGTGTAATTTGGTCGAAATAGACATATGAAAATAACTGTTTTTCAACCGTTATCAAATTGTAAACCCCAACAACTCCATTCATCCATAGTTTCTTTAGCCAATTGAATCATTGCATTTGCATGTTTACTTTTGTTCTTTGCATATAAACCTCAACTTAACTCTTTTCTCAAGTCTTACGCGATTAGTTTACATGAAAAGTAAGGCCTAAGAGTCCTTTGGGAAACGATACTTGGACTTACCCATTTATATTACTTCATAACGATCTGGTACACTTGCCAGGGACTTAACAAATGTGTGTGCACATAGACTGATTGATCAACCTGCACATTGATGTGTCTGATACATGATCAACTTCTTCTCTCAATCTTGTGAAGATTGTGGCTGCCGTGTTGTGACTACAGGAAGAGAACATGCAGTGTTCTGGACTTTGAGGATTGTTCAAAGTGATTAAAGACTACAGGAGTGGGGACATCTTGTTGCTGCTCTTTGTGTGTATATGCCTATATTTTGGTTAGAGGGTTAGAGAGGTGTTTTATATTTTAACGTGGAGATCGCTATAGAAACCTTATTGTAAAAACCCTTATCATTATAGTGCATTTGCTTCCTGATATTGGAAGGACACTGGTTGTAGGCAGTTTGGCCGAACCAGTATAAAAACCTGCGTTTGAATTCTCTATCCCTACATTTTTATTTTCAAAGTCGACTTTATTTGTCACGTAGTCAACTATTTTCGCTACACTTGAAAAATCTTATTCCTTACGATTCAAGAAACTTTTGAAAGATCATCCTTTTACGGAAAAGATTTTAAAAAGACTCTTATTTTTGTGATTCACTAATTCACCCCCCCTCTTGGTATTGAAACTAAGTCATTCTATTTTCAACAACTTCCAATCATTTTTTGGTTTGAAACCACCATTTTCAATGTCATTTTCTGGTGTAGTGAGCATTTTAAGTGTTGTTTGACAATTTCAAATCTTTAATCTTCATTTTTCGATTGGCAAAACCTGGTTTAGTGTTTCCAATCGTTCAAGTAATATAATTGGAGTAACGCAATATCGTTCTTCCCAACAGACTCGAAAGGCTTTCTCGTTCACGTGAATTAAAATAATAAGACTTGAAAATAAAAATAATTAATGTGATTTGAGAACAAAAATATTAACATGCAAAAGAGATTGATTCAATTGACAAAAGAAAACAATGGATGAATAGAGTTGTTGGGGGTTTACAATTTCATCATTATCCGCTCTCTCTTATCTACTCCTCATGAATTATTAGTTTGATTAATTAATTGTCATGCAACTTTCTTAGCCTACCCTTAACCCGATCCCTCGGCGAAAAGAGTCTAATATTAACTACTAGCTTGCTATCCCTAGCCTCCTCTAGCAATCAATACATCATTATAGTGCAGAAGTTAAACGCAATTGATCGTCCTACCCCTACCCCTTGGTGGTATTGCAAAATCAAGGAATTACTCACCAGTTCATGACATTACTGTACGTCCCCGTATCAATAAAGACAAACAACAGTTATCGATTGAGTTAAACGATAAAGGCCTTAAGCACAGATGAGAACCCAACAATTAACAATCAAACATATGAAAACCATATAAATAATCAAGAGTTTCAATAAAAGAGAATATCAAAAGATTACATTGTTTCCCCCAATAACAATAGGGTTTAGTTCACCATTGACATGGTGAAACTAGATGAAAAATGGAAGAAGAATGGAAAAACAAACCTTAGAAAAGATGAAAAGGAGCCTAAGAATCCAAGAGATCCTCTCCAGAGAGCAAAATTAGGTCTAGTCGTCCTCCCCTGTCAAAAGAATGACTCTGAACTCGCAATAAGGGTATTTATAGGTGAGGAGCGCAGTAGAAAACAGGCCCAGGCCCAGCGGACCACCGCCCGGCGGAATAAGTGTGTCGCCCGGCGGTTTCCCATAAACCTCCAAACCGCCCGGTGGTTTCCCTCAAAACCGCCCAGCGCCAATGCCAATGCCTACTCCCTGCCCTGGGTCGCCCAGCGGTGTAAGTTGCCGCCGGGCGGTGCGTCGACTCTTCAAATCTTCAATTTTCTTCTCTTTTCTTGAGTCTACGACCTTTATCTTCAGCTCCATTCTTCATTTCCTCAAAATAGCTACAAAACAATGCAAAACAAGCATAATATCGCAAAAAACAGCTTTTGACTCTCTACAGACTCATTTATTGAGTTTTGCTTGATTCTAAGCTCATTCCAAGTAGTATAGGGCGTAATTAGGTCTAAAATGACATATGAAAATAACTGTTTTTCAACCTTCATCAGGTCCCAAAACTTGAAAATCACAAAATCTAAAATTCATTGGAGACTTTCATCAAACAATTTGCAAAATAATCAAACAGTTTCACTCCACTTGATTTTGATCTCCATTTTTGAGTTCTTGCTTGTTTAATCTGTTCTAGTGCCTTTCCTAGGTTGCTTTTGTGTCCCTCCTTTGATTCAATGCTTAAAATCACTTGATTCCAACTTGGTTTTGTATGATTGAAATGCTAGTGTAGTAGCCATGCTTTTAGTGTGCTTAAAGGATGAACATCCTAACATGTATAAACTAATGGAATGTAGCTAGGAAAGTTGTCAAAAGCAAACAAGTACCTCAAACTCAAACTTTGAGTATTTAGAACCTAAAAAGTGTGCGTAAGAGCTAAAAAATTGCAAATAGACCTAATGTAGACTAATTCTAACTAATTTGAACATCCTAACATGTCTAAACTAGTGGAAAGAAGCTAGGAAAGTTGTCAAAAGCAAACAAGTACCTCAAACTCCAAGTTTCAGTATTTAGAAGCTAAAAAGTGTGCTTAAAAGGTGAAAAATTGCAAATAGACCTAAAGTAGACTAATTTTAACTAATGTGAACATCCTAACATGTCTAAACTAGTGGAATGAAGCTAGGAAAGTTGTCAAAAGCAAACAAGTACCTCAAACTCAAAGTTTCATTATTTAGAACCTAAAAAGTGTGCTTAAAGGGTGAAAAGTTGCAAATAAACCTAATGTAGACTAATTTTAACTAATGTTTACATCCTAACATGTCTAAAGTAGTGAAATGAACCTAGGAAACTATTTAAAAGCAAAGAATTAGGGACAACTCAAAATTTGAGTAGTTGGAACCTAAAAAGTGCACAAAATCACTTCCAAAACCATCAATTTTGAGTGAATTTTGGGAAGTAGAAAGGTGATTTTGAGTAGCAGTTTGGTTTTGAGTTAAATTTGAGTTTTATGATGTTTCAATTCATCAAACAAAGTTGCTGAAGTTGTTAGTTTTGATCTAGAGTTGCTATTGTGTAATTTTGAATCTCAAACCACCAATTTTTGGGTCTTTCTTTGAGTCAAATTTTTCCATTTCTTCTGCTTGGCATTTAGACCATGGTTGAACATCTTGCAATTTTTTTCTTTGCAAAATTTTGTTATCAAACCTGCAACCAACCTAGAAAATTCTACTAAATATATGAGTATTGAATTTGTTTAATAAATTTCACAGTTTGAGCAATTTAAGCATGTATGACTTGTCTGTTTTGCTTATTATAACCTTCATGGGAATTAAATTGTGAAAATTGAGCATGTAATGTTCATGTATATTGTATTTTAGTTTGGTGCTGATTGATCTGTCTAAAGCCTACTTAGCTACTTTTCTATTTTTTTTCTATGATAAGAAGAAAATTGTGACATCACAAGGATTAGGCTACAACTTGATTAAGTTAAGTAGTCATTTAAAATCCTATGGTACTACACACATTCTCAATGGAATGAGAAGGGTAGAAATACTATAAACACTTAGAACATACAAAATATGTGGAAGTTCTCTATAAAAGATAACTTCAATAATAATAAGTTGTCTCTCCTAAATTTAATACACAGTCCCTTAGGATGTCTAAGGCATTTCAATACTGAGGACTTCTCTTTGCATGCCCTTATTGTATGCCTATGACAATAGTGTTCAAATTGCCTTCCATGTTCGACTTAAGTAGTAATAGGTTTATTACTTATGTCACATGGAGTGTTGCAGTTTTGGCTTAGTTTATCTTTGTTTGGCTTGTAACAGAACATGACCCATTTTCCCAACCACCATGGGTGGATGTATGACCGTTGTTATAGAGGAAGGAGAGGTTTGAAGGAAGCTTTTGTCATCGAAGTTGAAGAGTTTGTGGAGATGGCTCGACGATATCAATATTATGCTCTTGATGGAGGGATTCGATGCCCATGCATCAAGTGTGAATGTACAAGGATTTTTGAAAGATGAAGTCATCAAAGTTCACCTATACCAAAAAGGGTTCATGCCTAATTACACGGTTTGGACATTTCATGGTGAAGAAATTCCTTCGACCTCTACTACTGCTGAAAAACGGCTTGCATCAGGTTCGAATACTATTGTCATTCTTATTTGAGTATGTTCATTTATCAATGATTGTGTTGTTTATTGTACAAATGAAGGTGTAGTGGAAACCTGAACATGAAACACAAATATATAGAAATTTCCACATGAAAGCATCTCATCTGCTATCAGAGATGTTTATGGATGCTTGCAATGCAGGGGAACGTCCTTACTGGTTGGGTGAGCACATTTGGAACTCTTTCCTTGCTCATTGGAATTCAACAGAGTTTCGTAACAAACTTCAAGTCCTAGGTCATGAGAGCAATGCCTCAAGCTTCAAACACTCCTTCCATCGTCCCTCCGACCCAGGCACGACCCTGCCCGTCACCCGCCATCATTCAGTAGCCCAAATCAGTCCATCCCACATCAGTCCAGCCTACATTAGTCCAACCCACACCTGTCCAGCCATCTACATAGCAGTAGGACGATGAAGATCATTTTGATGAAGACTATGTAGATTTTAGTTTTATTTTGTTATTGAACATAGTTGCTAGAACATACTGACGTTAGTACATTTGGATGTTAGTACATTATGATTTTGCTACATTATATTTGCTCATGTATAAATGATATTGTTTTATGTTTCATATTTCATTTATAGAAACAAGTTCTTAAATTTGAACAATACAAATGATATTATATTGTTTTTTTTGTCATGAATGATTGGATGATTTTTGGATGCATAATATGGAGGTCTGTCTATGGTTTGAAAATGTAATGCAGGTCTGTTTATGCTGTGAACATTTTATGCAAGTATGTTTGGTTGGATAAGAAATACAAATATGACTTAGTTTTGGATGGATGTTACCGAAGGCTTTTGACCTTCAGTAATTACTGAGGGCTCTTGCCCTTTGGTAATTACTGAGGGCTTCTGCCTGTCGCTAAGTCGTCGGCAATAGGTCATTACGGACGACTTTTGCCTGTTTCTGAGGGATTACGACCGTCGGTAATGTCCTTCTTTTCTGTAGCGGTTTCCTACACAATCGAGGCCAAAAGGTTGATCAAAATTTGAAAATTACCATTTTTTTTCTAAAAAGGTCTTAGTTATTTGAATAATCATTGTCATCTCTACTTTCTATAGAGGTTTCCTAAACAATTGAGGCCAAAGTGTTAATCAAAATTTCAAAATTGTCACTTGTTTTTTTTTTTTCTAGTAAGGACGTGTGGCCTTGGTTATTTGAACAACCACTGTCATATCTATTTTATACAATGATTTTACGAATAGTTGTTGCCATATGTCTCGTTTAGGGTTATATTTGCAAAAGAAATATAGGTTCCCATTTCACACTTATCTTCTTCCTTCTTCTGCGAACGAGTGTCGTCGTCCACGACTCGACTCACTTCATGTCTGAACTCGAAGGCCACCCTCATTACTCGATCACCATCACTACTTAACACCTTGTTGTCATTGTTGTGTTGTGTACATTGCTCATTGTTGTCGCTGCTTCGTTCGTCTCCACCACTATGGTTAGCACAATTGTCATTGTTTTTTTTTTCTTTTTTGCGTTTTTTTGTTTGCACAATATTACATATTTTACATATTAACTTGCATATGTTTTGGCTCTTGTACACAATAGTAGGTAGTGGTTTAGTTCATGATTCCGACAATGAAAAATTCTACAGTAGCTTATCTAAATTACACCTTATCTTGTATTATGCTCATTTAGTTCATTCTTAGGTTGTTTAGATTTTTCTTCTACAATGAAGATAAAGCTTAATACCTTTGTTTATATTTTGAAATGTTGTGGTCAATGTAAGTTTAGGGAGTTAGTGGTGTTAGATAATAACATGCAAGCAAGAAATGAACAAAACACACTCTCCATAAACTTTTTCGTTTCTGGATTGTGCTACCTGACCACCGGGAAAGGCAAGTTTGGTTCAAACTCTTTTAGTTTGAGATTCAATATAAAAATATTAAAAACAAAAAGTTGTGGCCTCAGTTATTTATATAACCAAAATAGAAAAGGGTTTATGGCAACAATTCTTCTCACAACTACTGCCATAGACCCTTAACGTTAAATAATTATATTAAATCAAATATAGTCTATTACCTTGGTTGTTTGTGGAACCAAAACAGAAAAGGGTCTATGAAAACTGTTATTCTCACAACTGTTGCCATAGATCCAATTTGTTTTAGTGCTTCGGTTTTTTTTAATCGAAGCAAAATGTGGACATTTTATCTTTGGTTCATAACCGAGAACAAAAACCTTCCCTTTTTACATCATCTTAATATGTCTCGGTTGTACAACCGCTATCAATTGTCAAAAACAACCCATGTCATATCCATTCTTTGTAGTACTAATACCAATTAACTATAATTTCTCATGTGAAACTACCTCATAAAGTGTCATTGATTCTAGCCTTCTTCCAAATACCGAATCTAAAGAAAACTCCATTTCTTTCTCGGAATGCAATCTTGAAATTTTCTGTGGAGAAACTTGTATAATTTCTACATTGCTAACATGCTACTTATCTAATCCTCAAAATCAACCTCTGTTTGAGACTACTTATGTCTACTTTTATTATGCTATCTCTTCACTTCATTTCTTTCTGGTTTAGGCATACTACTTATCTTTCCTCACTAGTTAAAAAAAAAATTAACAAAAGGTCAATACATCTTAAAAATGACATATGCTCCAAGGATCAACCTCTCAATTCCATTTGAAATGTATGTCCTTTAACAATGACAAAACAAATAAGCATATATAATGTTACATCGAAATAACTGTTGATGTAAAACCATCAACCCAAAAGTCAACTCCAAAATATGTAACCAAAACATTCAGTGCAAAGAAACCTCTTACACTCAAATCAAACATATGTTCACAATCAAATTACTTACAATATGAAAACAACCATCGAAAACATGTCACATATTATAAATCATGTGATTATAATAAAACCATTCATAAGTAAAAATGATCAGAATTTAGAAAGCAAATAATCTTATATTTAGTCATGTGCACCCTCATCACTCCATCAAGATTATTTCTATCTTAATACAATTTTTTCGATTAACCAAATTAGTAGAATTGGACTCAAACATTTATTTACACTCTACAGAAGCACAACAAACCCATAAGCCTTGAGTTATCTTAAGAAAGAACTTCTCTGATACAAAAAAATGTAACGTACCAAATTAACAGATATCACACTACCAATTTGTTTATCACATTATTAATAACAACCTATAGCATGATGAAATTATGCATATACTTAATATATGTATAGTTCTCTAAGAATTTGGTTGAAATAATTTTCAAAAGAAATATAATTATTATATCCATAAGAGGTACAATCAAATATAATAATATATACATATATAAGCATTCTACTCTATCATTCTCAGAGCTTTATGACCTCATTTCTATTTCCTCCACCCCTTGCACCATACTCCTCTCATGTATAACATAGATCATCGCAACCACAACCATAACCAAAAGGATAAGTTAGTGTAAGTATGACCAAACCTATCATTTATATATAATATTGGGATTAATTTTAATCCATTCAATTCAACCTTTGCATACTCTCAACAATAATCAAATGTTGACAAAAAACATATATCAATACAAAGATAACCACAATCCTCATGGCCCACAAGACTTAGAGGAAAAGTGAGAGAAGAAGGTCAAAAGAAGGAAAAGTGAGAGAGGAAGGTGAAAAGAAGGAAAAGTGAGAGAAGGAGGTGGAGAGATGGAAATATGAGAGAAGGAGGAAGAGAAGGAGAAGGAAGAGGGGGAAAATGAGGAGCCAACAATGGGACGACAATGAAAGGTGATAGAAGTGGTGACGGCAAAGCAATAGGAAGAGGGAATAAGGTATGGGAAGAAGAAAAAATGGAAAGATAAAAGGAAGAAGAAGGAGAGAGAAGGAAAAAAGTAAACTAGATCGCAATATTATTCAACAATTTTTTCTGTCGATTTACGAAAGAATTTTATTGATGAATTTTTTGTTACTAATTATAGATGAAATTCCTGTTTCGTTGATAAAATTTATTGATAAGAATTTTATCGACAAATTTTTTATTGTCCTAATCTATTGACAATTTTGATTTATTAACAAATTTTAAATATTATTAATGAATTTTAATTATCGATAATATCAATTTTTCTTATAACGAGCCCACTAGTGCAAAAAAGGCTTTAGACGTCTGTTATTTTGGACTTTTAACGTCTATTAACCAACCGATGTCATTACCGGTGACGTCAATGGGACGTTGGATGTCCATATAACAGACGTCTATAATGACGTCAGTTAGTGCCATGTCCGACGTCACTAGACGTCGGTATAGGCCTAACCCGACGTCTAAAAGCACAATATAAACGTCGGACTACGCATTAACCGACGTCTAAAAGCACATAAAGACTTCGAACATGTCACTAACCGATGTCTAAGGTCACAATAGACGTCGGTCTTTGCACTAACCGACGTCTAATATAGTTGTTGTTTTTAATGCAGTTTTGTTCCTGTCTTTGGATAGGCTAGTAGCACACTCTCCCTTTGCTAGTTTCCCTCGGAAAAAAAAGCTTGCGTCTTTTGAATTTCTCATGACATTTCAACCCAAAACCGAACCTGGATTCTTGCTTAGTTCCATTTTCAACCGCAAGAGGGAAAATTAAGGTGAAACGATAACTAGGCAACGACCCAGGGTCGTTTTTGGGTCGAAACACCACCAAAAATCCAAAAGATGTCGCTTTTTCTAGGAGGCAGCTAGCAAAGGAAGAATGTGGTACTACGTTACCCCAAGAAAGGAACAAAACTGCACTAAAACACAACACAAAGAAAACAAATTTTAATCAGTTGAACCAAAATATAATCGCTGAAAGACTGAACAAAGTATAAACAGTAACCATAAAAAAACACGCACTTGGGATGCAATGCCGCCAGAGAGAAAAAGGAGAGGAGGAAGACGATGATGTTATCAGAAACAATAATGCAATGCCGCAAGAGAGAAAAAGGAGAGGAGGCGCAAGAGAAAAAAAAAGGAGAGGAGGAAGACGGTGATATCAGAAATTGCAATGCCGCGAAGAGTGCAGTTTATTTAACATGAAATGGGGCGTCGGTTGCTACAGAAATCGACGTCTATAGTCGCATAGACGTCGGTTATCTAACTAATGTGACATCAAAGATAACTTTTAATCTGACTTTTTCAATGCACATTAAACATCAGACACTAGGGGAGCCGGCGTCTATTACGTTGAACCGATTGACGTTTCATTTCCTGTCAGGGAAGTAGATGAGAGATGTCCAGGGCGCCGACGTCTATAACAATATAGACGTCGGGGCTCTGTTATCGGACGTTGAAGTGCCTGCGAGTTTGGTAAACATCATTAATTACAAGTACATAAATGTCGCCCACCGAGAAATCTGACCTCTATATTGCAGAAATTGAGGTCTTCCCGTCTTCCGGACAGGCCATAGACATCGGTTTTTTACTACATGACGTCTAAGCGTCTAGGAATCAGGTGATGAACATTAATTGCAAGCAAGTAGACGTCGGCCCCCAGAACAACCGGCGTTAATGGGGCAGAAAAGTTTGTCTTCTCGCCTACCTCAGGCCATTGGACGTCAGTTTAGGGCAGAGCAGACGTCTACTATATCATAGACGTCATTTGCCCTAGAAATCGACATCTTGGTGACCAACTTATTTACGGTAATGCCACCGTCCATTAATATACGTCGGGCTGCCCTCTAATCGACGTCTTTTGAGTAACGTTAAACAGTGTTTTTGCACCAGTGACCCTTATTTGTAAACCAATTACTATACATATCTTTCATTAAGTCTTCCTTTAACCATATGAAAAATTAATTACGTGATGGATTTTAAGCATTCCACTTCATCAATACAGCATCCGAAAATTTTACCTTTAATTGTTTTCCTATAATCCATGCCCATGTCTTTAGTTGGGCTTTCACAAAATTCTCCTCAAGATATGGCCTTTCATTCTTAAATATTATGTAATTCTGTGTTTTTTCATATATTCCACACAATAGCTATCCACGTACAATACCATAAGATTTAGCATTATCCAATATTTAGCATTAACAATTTGAACTGATTGGTGGTTGGGTAAATCCATATCTGTTTTCATTATCATACAATTTTCACACACATTTAGTTACCCTACACTTAAAAAAAGAGATAACTTATTGTTTCATGAATTTCTCCACACAAACATACTATGGATTATCCCCTTTTAAACAAATTATTCTATTCTTCAACAATCTTCATGCAAAAAATTAAGTTGGTGGTAATGCCATGATTTTCTATAGCAATTCATATGTCTTACATTCTTCTTCACTCCTCTCATTAAATATGTTATTATAAGTATATTTGACATTCTCTCATCCCCAACACCACACATCTACCTTTTACGCACTATTTTTTTTAACCTCTTGCACCAACCAGAATATCGGAATTATTTTTCACTCAAATCAGTCCCTCCACAAGTTCCATTTTCACTCATTTTCGTGCCTTCTTATAACTCTTATAATGTTACATCCCTATAAATAGAGTTTGCATACACCTTGGCTATGTATCTTTTTAAGTTTACATACATAATATATCATTTAAATTTTAAACAAACTATTACTATTATTGAAAAGTTCGTTCATTTCATATATAATCATTGCAGTATCATATCATTGCAGTATCATATCATATATTTTATCATCATTTATCATATTATCCATCTAAATGTTAGTAAAATTATATTTAATCACACGTCATAACATATTTAAATGCATACATACTCTAAATTATAATAAAGAAATCTAATTGTAGACTTGTAATTTATTGTAAATTTCTTTAGGACAGGATTTCTCAGATTGGCTGCTGACTAAATCTATATTTACAGCTATTCACAACCTACTACAGTAGTTTTCTTAACGAAACACCTCACATATCATCTTATGGTTCTATACACAGTAATACCGATAAAAAAAATAGTAAATTGAAAAAAAAAAATGTTAGTATAATTGAACAAGTATATCTCATTGTAGTGTCTGCGTCATAAAGCGCCAAGAAGGGCCATCCATGGATGTTTCGAATATAAAAGTTCATATATTATCAATTCTTAAAAGGTATAAAGACAAAAGAAAAAAGCATTGCTAAAGTTCATATAGAATCTGAACGTAAGTGCCGATTTGTTGATGCTCCTTGTAGGAGACAAACATCATGCTTATTTTCATTTCTTTTATCAAGTATTTCTCTTTCATCTATTATTTCATATATATATATATATATATATATATATATATATATATATATATATATATATATATATATATATATATGTGTGTGTTTTTTTAATTCAAGTAAATTTGAAAATATTTAATAATCGTTGCTCATGAGTTGGAATTCACGTGGACAGACAAAAGATAAGAGTGATAATTATTGAGGATCATTATTATATTTTTCAAATCGACTTGTTTTCTTTAAGAGTGAACACACATATAGCAAGGCTTACAACGCCCACGAATTAGTCGTATAAATTTGTGCGATAACCGATACTTATTTAGCATAAATAGAGAAATATTAGAAATAAGCAAAACATTTTCAAAAAACAAAATCTTTAAACAATTGAATTTGGAGACAAGATAATGATAAAAAAAATATTTAAAGATAACTAAGAATGTGACATCCCAATTATATAGAAGAGATATATAATAAAGACGTCATCATGCATAATATAGGAAAGCAGTCAAGAGTAGAATGTCACTTAAATAAAGGATTACAGTCATCCTCAAAATAGTTTCAGAATTTAAAACTTCAAATAAAAGAGGTCTAACTTTAAAACTTAACATAAGAAGTATTTCAAAAGAACATAAGATTACTAGGAAAGTCCTAGGATTACTAGGCTGCAGCATCAGCGTCTTCAAGCTCTTGCTCCAGGGGAACCTCCTCAACATCTGCTCACATCCAATTGGATGATCATCACAAAAGGAAACATACACAAACAACACAAACAAGTAAGGGTGAGCTAGGTATAAAAAGCATGTTATCAATCACACACAATCAGGCAAAGTTCATTCAAAACATATTAACAGACACCACAAGACTTGTTACATTATAAACTGACTTGTTCGGACTACAATGATTGTCGAACTAAGGCGGGTTATACACTCATGGTGGCCTCTTCTGCTTTGCAAAGCCATTGCAATGGGTTCCACCCTACCACACTCACGAGGTTAGTCCGTTCCGCGCCCTGGAGCATACTGGAACCTCCAAGACTAGGACCTCCTGCTACTACTCGCCACATGATTCAATCCTCTCTACTTGAGAATGATCATTGTAGTTTCAGGAAAACCCCTAAGACTGAGCTTTCATACAATCATTCTACACACTACTAGGGCACCACCATGTATCCTCTCCTTGAGGATCATGGAATTACGTCCATGAACCATACTTGTTACACTTACACCAATCACAACTTTGTTTCATACATACTTTCAAACTATGATTCACACACAATACAACATACCCTCAATCATGTTGCAAAATCAAGCCATATATATAAACATACAAGACATTCTTTAATCAAACAACATCAATTAATCCATGGCATAAGGATAGTCATATTTATGTAAGGAAAACAGATCCAAAACCCTCACTAACAGCTCCAAAAGGGTCCAAAACCCCCAAAACGACCTAAGGAACATCCAAAACGAACATTTGAAACCTCAAAAACTATCAAAAACAAAAACAACAGCATGCCGGTACGCCTAAGGGCACTCGGGGGCGTTCAGGGGCGCCCAGCGCAAATCATTACGGCATCCAGGGGCACCAGGGCTCAACAAGGGGCGCTGGGGCGCCATACCAGTTGACAGCAACCATGAAAATTGGCTTTTAATGCACTTGGAACCTGTTCTAATGACTAAAGGGGTTCTTTACACATTTGTATTGATGAGAAAACACATTTATAAGTCAAAACAAACATCCATTTGATCACTAGATCCAAGACTAGGTGTATCAAACAACTTTTGACACTTAAAAATCCAAATTCATTTCTACAAGTTGCCCAATTTCATTTTTATCCTTTAAAACCTTCAAACCAGTTTGCAACCTGCATTAACAAGTCCAATTGGACTTGTTAGGACTCTCCTAAATCACAAAATACTTCCAATAGTCCTACTTCTCATTTTCACCCCTTAGAACCCCTAAAATGGGCTAAAAACTCAACTTATGAAGCCATTTTCCATTTTAGAATAGATTTTACTGGTTTAGTCATCTAGACAAGTCCTAATAGGTGTGATAACATATTTCCAACCCTCCAAAACAATGCAGACATCTTACCTAACCATTTCACAACTCCACACCCTCTTTTTGACTAAAACCATGCACATAAACCCTCAAAAGACCCCTACTCCAATATAGATTAGATTTTATTGTTTTAAGAGTTCCAACAAGTCTAAGATAACTCAAAAACAATCCCCAAACTACCACTGTTACTAAACTATCATTCCCTCTAAAATTCACCTCTCAAAACCCCTCCAATTTCACTCTAAAATAGTATAGAATGCACTCAAGTGTTACTTCTCAATTTCAACTTCATACTATAACTATTTTAGGATTTAAACCAAACACAATAGACCCCAAGATCTTTACCAACTGTAGAATTTCCTTTTGAAACTCACTAATTCAAAATTTGACATGCTAACACCCATCACTTTAAATCTCTAATTTATTCATCAATTCCTTAATTCTTCCAACTATCAATAATAACACAGTTTTATATCAACAACATACCAGCTCAGAATTTAACATACATACAAATCATACAACAAATTTTTAACAAGACACTAGCTCCTCTTACCTGGAGGGTTGAATGTTTGAACAGTACAACTCTAGGAGTCACTTCACAGCCCTCACACAGCACAACACTCAACGGAGCCCTAATAACAACCAATGTGTGGTTAGGAACAACTCTTAGAGCTAACTTTTAAACAGAAATGTGAAGGAGGATACCCTCAATTGCTTGTAACCAGTATAATGGTTTGCCCTAAGTTCAAAAACAGCGGAGGAATGGAAGATTGACTTACCGATTGAAGAACCCGAAATTAATCAGTGGGTCTCGACGTGAAGCTCTCGAATGTGAAGCTCTCGACGTCAGGAGTGCCTAGGTGCTACCGAACATAACATGCAATGGGCCAAAGAGTGTGAAGGTTAGAGAGAAGGCGAAGCAAAGTTTAGAGAGAAGGCATAGAGAATGAAAAATTTGAGTTTTTAGAGAGACAAAGAGATTGGCTAAAATGGAATCAAACTTTTGGAGAACTCCTCTCTAAGATCGTGTGCCTCAACCTTTAGAGTCTGGGCACCTCACACCAGACCCAACAACCCTTAGTGCAAATTTTCAAATTCTTACAAAGATGAGAAAATTATATAAAATAATTTTTTACTCATTCAAATCCAATTGATTCTACATTTAATATCACTAATCTTTTAGAATGATTATTTCCTCGCTTAAATTACAACTACAAAACACGTGTGAAATATGTGGCCACACCTAATATATGAGCCTAAATTTTTTTTAGCATACCTTAAGAGAATTTCCTAAGAAAACATAATACAGTGTTAGAATTAATATACCAACAAAGATACATAATACAAAACATATCATGTCTTGATCTTGAGTTTTTAGCAAGAAATATGGTTTTAGAATGTTTAAATCTTCTTTAAGAGTTTCTTTTTAATTGATTATCATCATGCTGAATCAATTATCAATAAAAGAAATTTTTTAATTTTGTTTGTACTAATGTAACCTTAATCTATTATAACTAATAATAATCAATTATTTAAACAAGTGGTAATAAATTAAAATGAATGAAAAGGTTTTTTAAAAACGTTTCTAAAAGCATTTAAATATTTTGTTGAAACAAATATATAGTTCATCTTTTTTTAATCTTAGTTGAAATCTTTCTCCATAAGCATATCACACTTTAAATAAGAACATTATATAGCACAATAAATTTAATTTGCTCATCGTCAAAAACATCTTTTCAATTTTCTAGGTATGAATCTTCAATATGAATCTTTGTCACTTGATTAACACAATTAGTTTTTTCTAAAATGTATTAGATATGCACTCTTGAAGATATCAGTTAAAGTAAGAGATAAGATAATCTATTGAACTTTTATATGTATCTTCAAATTATATTATATTTTAATTAAAGAGGGAATATTGACGACAAAGAATGGTACTTTTTGAGATGGACATGAAGTTGAAATTACATTTGAAATTTTGAGATGAAAACACGGATAGAGAAAGCTGACAGAGAAATGGGTGGGTGGAGGATTTGGGTGTTAATCTAACATTTTCTTTTTTGAGGATTTATTAAGAATGGTACATAGAGAGAACACTAGTGCAAAAATGTTGTTTAACGTCATCCACAAGACGTCGGTTCGAGGGAAGGCGATGTCTACGATATTGTAGACGTCTGTTCTGTCCTACACTGACGTCTAATGGCCTGAGGTAGGCGAGAAGACAGTCTATTGTCGTCAGTTTTAATGGGGGGCTGATGTCTACGGGGCTGCAATTAATGTTCTTCACCTGATTCCCAGGCGCTTAGACGTCATGTAGTAAAAAAGCGACATCTATGGCCTGTCTGGAAGGCGGGAAGACAAAAAATTTTGCAATTTAGACGTCGGTGTTTAAGGGGAGAGACGTCTATGTGCCTGTAATTAATTATGTTCACCAAACTCGAACGTCTGGCAGAAGGGCACCGACATCTAAATTATTATAGACCTCGGCGCCCTTTCACAACTGTCGTCAACATCCCTGACAGGAAATGAAACGTCAATCGGTTCAGCTTCCTAGACGTCGACTCCCCCTTTAAACCGACATCTAATGGGCATTCAAAAAGTCAGTTTATATGTTAACTTGGTCGCCGAATTAGTTCGATAACCGACGTCTAGGTGACTATAGACGTCAGTTTCTGGAGCAACCGACGCTCCATTTCATTTTAAATAAACCACAGACTCTTCGCGGCATTGCAGTTTCTGATATCGTCTTCCTTTTCTCATTTTTCTCTTGCGGCATTGCATTATTGTTTTTGATAATATCATCGTCTTCCTCCTCTCCTTTTTGTCTCTTGCGGCAGAGCATCCCAGGTGCGTGGTTTTTTATGGTTACCGTTTAACCTTTGTCAGTCTTTCATCGATTATCTTCTGGTTCAACTGATTAAAATTTGTTTTCTTTGTGTTGTATTTTAGTGCAGTTTTGTTCCTTTCTTGGATAACGTAGTACCACATTCTTCTTTTGCTAGCTGCCTCCAAGAAAAAGCGGCGTCTTTTGGATTTATGGTGACATTTCAACCCAAAAACGAACTTGGGTCATTGCCTAGTTATCGTTTCACCATAATTTTTCCCTCTTGCGATTGAAAATGGAACTAAGCAACAACCCAGGTTCGGTTTTGGGTCGAAATGACATTAGAAATTCAAAAGACACAAGCTTTTTTTTGGGGGAAACTAGCAAAAGGAGAGTGTGCTCCTAGGCTATCCAAAGACAGGAACCAAAATGCACTAAAACACAACAACTGTTTTAGACGTCGGTTAATGCAAAAACCAACGTCCATAGTGACTTTAGATGTCAGTTAGTGACATGTTCAAAGTCTTTATGTGCTCTTAGACGTCGGTTAATGCTTACTCTGATGTCTATATAGTGGCCCTTAAACATCAGGTTGGGCCTACAGCGTCGTCTAGTGGCGTCGGTCATGGCACTAACTGACGTCATTATAGATGTTTGTTGAATTTATGTCCGACGTCCCATTGACATCACCGGTAATGACGTCGGTTGTTTAATAGATGTTAAAAGCCCAAAATAACTGACGTTAAACAGCGTTTTGGCACTAGTGGGAGAGAAAAAGCTTCGACAATCAGGTAAGAAGCACTCAAAAATAATTTTCTGTATTGTATTTTGGTTTTGTGTGTTACATTGGGGAACAAAGGGAAACTCTATATACAGAGTTCTCATGAAAAATGGGGAGAAGGGAGAAAGGGAAAAATAAAAAACCCTAACTAACCTTCATTAACAAAATAAATTGATTATTGCATTCAAGCAGTAATTTAACCGATTCTAATTGTTTCAATAGCCTTCTCTCAAGCTGGATGGTGTATGTTCACTAATCCAAGCTTGAGAGCGATGGATCGAAACTTAACATGATAAGGGAACTAAGTAAAAATGTCAATTAATTGTTCATTTAAGTGAATGGGAGAAGATGCAAGAGATTAGCTTGAATCTTTTCACGTACAACATAGCAATCCAGTTCTATATGTTTTGTCCTTTCATGGAAGCTCTGGTTGTGAGCTATGTGCCTGGCGGACTTGTTGTCGCAATAAAGAGCAGGAGCGGTAGCACCCTAAATATGAATTCGAAGGTCTTGAAGAAGATAATGGATCCATTGTATTTCACACACGACAATAGCTAGGGCCCGATATTTTGCTTCGGTGGAAGATTTTGAAATGGTGCTCTACTTCTTGGATTTCCATGAGATGAGAGACAAGCCAAGAAAGATGAAAAAACTCGTAGTAGATCTTCTAGTGTTAGGGAAGGTTTCCTGATCTGAGTCACTGAAGGCTTTTATCTGCACCCATGAGTCAACAACAAAGAAGAGTCATTCTGAAGGGTTGGACTTAATGTACCTAAGGATATGTTGCACAACCCGATAGTTGTAGTTAGTGGGTAATTGCATAAATTGGCTTAACAAATTAACAGAGAAACATAAGCCAGGTCTAGTATTGGTGAGATGGAGCAGCTTCCCTATTAAACTTCTATACTAGTTAGGATTGTCTAGGTAACTTTCTATAATGAGCTTGTATCACTTAGAAAGGGAGTATTACATGGTTTGCATCCTAGCATTCCTGTTTATTCAAGAATGTCTAGAGTGTATTTCCTTTGAAAAAGATGAACACCTTTCTTAGATTTGCCTACTTCAACACCTATGAAGTACTTAAGTTCTCCTAGATTATTGATTTGAAATTTGTTGTGCAAGAGGGCCTTTACATGATTGATCTTTGTCATGGAATTTCCTGCTAGAATGATGTTATCTACATAGACAAGAAAAGTTGTGAAATATGTAGATGTCTTCTTAATGAAGATTGAGTGGTCAAATTTAAATTGGATATAATTAACAGAAATAAGGAAGAAGGATAACTTTTCAAACCATTCCCTACCGGCTTGGTTTAGCCCATACAAAGAGTCAAGGAGTCTGCAAACTTGACCCTTTTCATGGACATGTAGACCAGGTGGTGGCTCCATGTAAACTTCTTCATTTAGGTCCCCATGTAATGCATTGTCCACATTGAGCTGGTGTAGGAACCAGTTCTTTGAAACATTAAAAGCTATTAGTAACCTGACAGTAGTGAGTTTAAAAACTTGGGAAAATGTGTCTAAAAAATTATTCCTTCTTGTTGGGTATAACCTTTAGCTATTAGGTGGGCCTTGTACTTTTCTATGGTGCCATCAGCTTTGTATTTGGTCTTGTATACCCATCTATAGTCGATGGGAGCTTTTCCAAGAGGTGGTGTGCTAGATACCAGGTATTATTATCCTGTAAAGCCGTGATCTCTTTCTGCATAGCATCTGTCCACTCATGTGTGGTTTTGGCCTCATCGTAGGAGTGGTGTTCATTGTGGGAAATTATGGTCAAAGTGTATCTTAAGTGTTTCTCAAAAACAGAATTGTAAGACAACATGTTAGAAATTGGATAAGGAGTCTTAAAATTATTTTTCATATAAAAGGATTGATTAACCTAATGTACATAGTCATTTACGTATACGAGAATCCTTCTAACTCTGGTGTATCTTTTGCGAATTTGATTTTCCTTACTTTCAGCATATTTCTATTTTTATGTTACTATTAGTATTAGCCAGCTCAGTATGTTAATTGAATAGGAGCTACATAGAAGGTCATTAAGAAACGTAGTTACTTCTTCTTCCTTGCTTTGGCTTCTTTATTGTTTTACTAGTCTTTATAGGGAAAACCATCTTCATAGAAGACTACATTTCTACTTATGAAAAGTTCCCTAATATTGATGTCAAGGACAATATAACCCTTGACACCATTCTTATAACTAGCTAAGAAAGACTCCCTTCCTGGCTTTAGGGTTAACTTTTCTTCTGTTACTTTCAAGAATGGAAGCAAAACACAAACACCCAAAGGTTTTTAAATTGAGATGAATGGGAGGAGCATCATACAGTACATCGTGAGGGGTTTTTCCATTAAGAACAATGGAAGGTAGCCTATTTATTAGACATATAGCATGAGTGACAACATAAGACCAATAAACATTAGGAACATTGGATTGAAAAGAAGCCTACGAGTTATATTTTGTTGAGAAGTTTCAACACAACTCTTTTATGATTGATGCCATGAGAATCATATAGAGTAACACAGTTAAAATCAGGTCCAGTGTCAGACCTAATAGTTTTAACCATCTTATTAAACTGATTTTTAGTTCTTACAATAAAATTATGCAATAGATCTCTAGTTTGGCCTTTATTATGAATTAAGAAAGTCCAATTATGTATGTTGTAATCATTAAATATAGTAAAGAAATATTTATGACCAGGAATAGAAGGAGTGAAAATAGGACCCCATACACCACAATGGATTGTTTCAAAACATTCAGTGAACAAAGAAGTACTTCTAGAAAAAGACAATTTATGTTGCATAGCATAGTGGCATGTATCACAAATAGTATCAAAAGTCATTTGTACATAAGGAAAATTTTTCATATTTGTTCTATAGTTTTATGTCCTGGATGGCCTAATCTATAGTGCCACAGATTTACATCAACATATTCATAAGAGAAAACAAATTTTTGAATAAAATATTGGTCAGAGATGGGAAAAGATTGTAAGTAATAGAGACCCTAGCAGACATTAGCACACCCAATCGTCTTCAATGTAGAGTTGTCCCTTATCTGATACATCTCATAAGAAAATGTTAGAGTGTAGTTTAAGTCGTTAATCAGACTTTGGACAAAAATTAGGTTAAAGGAAAAAATAGGAATATATAAGACATTAAAGATGATAAAATCTTTAGAAAATTAAATAGATCCTACATGTTCAGTAGTGATAGTAGAATTATTTGGAAGTCTGACAAATATGGGTTTAATTTTATAAAAGGTGACTAAGAGTTTTTTCTCATGGGTCACATGATCAGTGGCTCTAGTGTCTATAATTCAACAAGAGGTACATTGTTTGTCCTTTGTTGTGTTTCTTTGCACTTAATTAACCTTATGTGAATGGTCATCAACCTTTTCTATCATTCTAAGTAGTTTTTTGCATTTGTTCTAGGGTAAGAGAATTGAAGGCAACATTGTTGTTGACCTATTGAGTGAGTTGAATACCTTCTGGGGCAGAATCACTCTTACAAATGTTGGCAGAATTCCAGTCGCTCGGCCCCACTTTGTCTTGATTTTTGTCATTCTTTTTGTACCATGGTGGGTAACCATGCTTAGAATTATTGGGTACAAACAAAGTCCCACATCAGAAAAAATAAGAGATGTGTTGAGATTGTTGACAACACAATATCTATATCACTTTGGTTTTTTATGATGACAACACATTGTTAATAATACACATATGTTGCTGTTGTGTTACATGTTCTTATGCTGATTGGTTGATATCTTGTTGAACATGTATCTGTGTTTTACTGCTATGTGAATGCATACTTATTGAGCTTGTACATGTTACATCATATCTGGTTGCATTATGATAACGGTCTAAAAATTGTTATTTTCATACTTCAAATTTACATAAAAACACACCCTTTATGACTTAGAAGTAGCTTGAAATCATGCAAAATGCTTAAGTTAGAGAGAAAGAGCGTCAAAGTGGGTTTTCTGGGTTTTATGCTTAGTTTCCCTTGTTTTGAAAGGATTTATCAGGAGTTTGATGAATGAATTGAAGGAAGAGAAGTGTTGCATGCAGAAAAAGGTGGAAGAATGAAGCAAAGTTGAATCTAATAAGAATAATAGATATATGAGAGTGGATTAGGATGAAACCGTAAACCCCAACAACACCATTCATCCATATCATTTACTGTCAATTGATCAAACTTTTGCATGCATGTTTACTTCTTGTTTTGCATTTAAAACACAACTTATTGTTTTTGAGATTGTTGACAACACAATACCTGTATCACTCTGGTTTTTTATGATGACCACACATTGCTTAATAACATACATATGTTGTTGTTGTGTTACATGTTCTTATGATGAATGTTTGATATATCTGTTGAACATGTTACTGTGATATATTGCTATGTGAATGCATATATATTGAGCTTGTACTTGTTATATCACTTCTGGATGCATTACACATGCTTTAAAGCATGAAAACCGCAAGCACATTTGAGAACTTATAACTATGTGACAAAGATGAAGTAAAGTCGACTCCATTATTAATTGAATCGACTATGCTAAAGTCTTAGTACAATTTTTGAGAAACAGTGCCTTGTGAGATTTTGTGAAGGAAAGAATTTCAATTTGCTCTGACATGTTGAAGTCAACTATGTGCGCCACATATTCGACTGTATTAGTTGTTTGCTTTGAAATTATGTTATGCTCATGACCAGTAACGACTATATTTTCAAAAGTTAATTGAGCATTGAATAGTAGGTCAACTGTATTAAATGAGATTTTATTTTGGTTGACTGAATGCTACTAGTCTCACTTATCTATTATAACTGTCATAACCTAGTCGACTGGTTAGTAGCTTATTCGACTATGAGAATATTTGTTTAACAAAATTCTATAAATAGTTAGAACACGAGTTTGTTTTCAGACTTTTGGGCAATTTGATCTAACACTTTTAGATTCCGTTTCAGATTAATTCTCAGAGATTATAGAGCTCTAAGAATTCTCCAAGAAGACGGTGGTGATCTTTCTTGAAAGAGATTCAAAGGGAGACTGACTGCGCACACATTGCTTAATCACACATCTTCACATTGAGGTGTTCTTTTGTTGATCAAGATTATTGTTAGCATCCATTGGTGATTGATGTTGTGACCTGTTGTGACACATGCATGAAATTCAATCAATCACCTATAATCACAACAACAATCAGCAATGGATGCTAACATTAATCTTGATCAACCAAAGAACAACCCAATGTGAAGATATGTGATCAACCAATGTGTGCGCAATCAGTCTCCCTTTGAATCTCTTTCAAAAAAGATCACCACCGTCTTGTTGGAGAATTCTTAGAGCTCAATGATCTCTGAGAATTAATCTAAAACAAAATATGAAACTGTTAGATCAATTTGCCCAAAAGTTTCTTATATATTTCTGTTAAACAGACATTCTCATAGTCGAATAAGCTACTAATTCAGTTGACTAGGTTATGACAGTTATAACAGATAAGTCAGACTAGTAGCATTCAGTCAAACAAATTAAAAACTCATTCAATACATTTGACCTACTATTGAATGCTCAACTAACTTTTGAAAATATAGTTGTTACTGTTCATGAGCATAACAGAATTTCAAAGCAAACAACTGATACAATCAAAAATGTGGCGCACATATTCGACTTCGACATGTCAGAGCAAATTGAAATTCTTTCCTTCACAAAATCTCACAAGGCATTGTTTCTCAAAATTTGTACAAAGACTTTAGCATAGTCGATTCAATCAATAATGGAGTTGACTTTGCTGCAGCTTTGTCACATAGTTATAAGTTCACAAACATGCTTGTGGTTTTCATGCTTTAAAACATATGTAATGCATCCAGAAGTGATATAACAAGTACAAGCTTAATATATATGCATTCACATAGCCATATATCACAGTAACATGTTCAACAGATATATCAAACATTCAGCATAAGAACATGTAACATCACAACAACATATGTGTGTTATTAAACAATGTGTTGTCATCATCAAAAACCAGAGTGATACAGATATTGTGTTGTCAACAATCTCAACAGCATTACATTAATGAAAAAGTCAAATTCTTAGATATATGAGAGTGGATAGGATGAAATCATAAACCCCAACAACATAATTCATTCGTACATTAATCACCTACATTATCTTTTTGGTTAATTGATCAAAACCTTTGCATGTTACTTTCTGTCTTGCATAAACTTTAATTTTCGTTTTCTCAAGTCTAAAATAATCAAGAAATCACATGAAAGTCTAGGCCTATGAGTCTCTAGGGAAACGATACTCGGTCTTACCGTTTATATTACTTGATACGATTCAATACACTTGTCGGAGTCTTAACAGTAACCTCTAAACTCTCTTGTATTTGAATTGATTCTTATTATTGATATATGGTTATTTCATTAATTGTTAGGGTTTTTCCTCTATACTTTATGCATTGTTATGTTTAACTCATTCATGGCATGATCATTAGTTTTTGTGATATAGACACATACGAAGGAATCTAGATCTAGGGAATTGCTCCCAAGGGAACTATTTCCTAGACATAAGGATAAAACTCTTGGTTATCTTAAGCTTTTGTGCGTATGTAATGCAGAATTAATTGCTAGGGAAACAAGACATTGTAAGCTAGTAATTAAGGATAGGTTTTCTTCGCCGAGACATCAGGTTTTAAGTAAATTAGAAAGTGATATTAACCTTAATGAAAAAGTAGAATTCGTATATACATGAGAGTGAACTAAGTGAAATCTAAACCCCAACAACATATTCATCTCATATTTTAAATATCATTCATTCAACTTTTGTGCTTTTGTTCAATTTATCCAATTGCATGCATATTTACTTTTCTTATTGTTAAAATAGAATTGTTCAATTACTCACACCAAGAGGGGGGGTGAATTGGTAAAACATAAAAACAAAGTCTTTTTAAAATCTTTTTCACAAAAGGTGGTGCCTTTAAAGCTTTCCTGAAATGCAAGGAAAAAGACTTTCTAATGCAGTGAAAATTAAGTCGATTGAATACAGTTAGGGTCGATTAAATGTAAAAGAGTATGGATAAGAAAATTCAAACACTTCTTTTTATATTGGTTCGACCGTCCTGCCTACATCCCATGTCCTTCCAACCATGAGAAGCAAATGAACTATAATGATCAAGGTTTTTACAACAAGGCTTTTATAGAGACCTCACGTCAAAAATATAAAACACCTCTCAAACCCTCTAATCAAAATATAGGCAGTACAATAACAAGACCAGCAACAAGAATCCCCTCTTCTGTTGTCTAAACCCTTTGAGAAACCCCTCAAAGTCAAGAACGCAACACGCTCTTCTTCTTGTAGTCACAATAGGAATACAACCCAATCTTCAACAAATTGTAGAATCTGATCTTGCAATAAACACCCAAATGTGTAGATAGATCGGACTTTGAATGCACAACAACCTTACTCTTTAAGAAATGTCAAGTAGATGATCACCATGGTCTCTTCTTGATTCTTGGAGCGTTTTCCTCTTTCTGTAAGACATCACTTTTCTAAAAAGTTATCACAAAAATTGTTAGATTCACAAAAGTTCTTACAGAGATCAAATTTGTGTCAATTTATATATTAGCACAACTTTAATGTATTTTAGTCGACTAGGCTACTAATGTAGTCGAATATAAGAAATCAGTTATAGTAGTTAGCAACAGTCAAAGCAATTAATTGAGTTTACAATTAATGCAGTCGAATAACATTTAATACTTGGCAACATATTTAAGAATATGACCGTTAAACAGTTTTATCAAGCATTAATAGCATTTCAAAACAATAACAGACTTAGTCGAATGCAACATGCATATAATAGACTATGTAACAGTGTAAATCATAGTTTTGAAAAACTTTCTCTTTGAAAAATCTCACAACACACTTTGGAAAAGATTTGTGCAAAGACACGAGTTTTAATCGACCACCCCATAATGAAGTCGAATTAAAACTGTTGTTTTGCCACACAATTAAAATTCAACATTAGTGCATATGGTTTTTCTTTTCCAAAAACATGTGTTATGCATTCATGAATAGAATCACATATATAGCACAATAAAATGCATTGAACAACACAGTAACAACACAATCATGCTCTTATATAAGCATATAACATGTAAGCATAGAACATGTAACACATAATACACATGTGTTATCAACTATGCGTTGTTGTCATCAAAAACTCAGATATTACTGAGATTGTGGGTTCAGCTAAACCAGTGCTCCTCCTATCGTCAATCTCAACACCTGTTTTTGCATCTAAAAACCTAAAATTCATTCATCAATGCCTTGATTAGTTAAGAGATATCACAATTGTTTACTGTCGTGAGTCTCTTCAAAAACGATACTGGTCTTACCATTATTATTACATGATACAATTCGGTACACTTGCCGATATCTTAAGAGTGAGCTAAGACTATTTGGGTGAGCTTTATGAGAATATCTTCTAGAGGTTTTGCTTGTAAGATGAGTAAATACTGGATGAAAATAGTTTTGTGAAAATCAAGTAAGTTCACGTTTGTAGGGTTGATGGACGAACTTGTTGAAAAACAGGTAAGCTTCTTTTTACACCAAGAGGGGGAGGGGGAGAATTGGTGAGTTTTCAAAATCAGAGTCTTTTTGCAATCTTTAAAACAAAGTATAAAACTTTACAAAAATTTCTTGAATCGCAAGTAATGAAAATTGTATGCAGCGGAAAAACGTAGTTGACTACGCAAATGATAAAGTCAACTATAAGTAAAAGATCAGGGATAAAGAAATTCAAACACTGGTTTTTATACTGGTTCGCCCTCAATGCCTATATCCAGTGTCCTTCCAATACTAGGAAGCAATTGCCCTATAATAGTCAAGGTTTTTACAACAAGGAATTTATAGAAGACCTCCACGTCAAAAATATAAATCTCATCTCTAACCCTTTAACCAAAATATAGCCAATACAACATAGCAAGACTTGCAGCAAGATGTCCCATCTCCTGCAATCTGCCAACCACTTTGAACAATCCTCAAAGTGAACCAGACTCCATGAGTCTATCCCCTATAATCACAACAGGTCATTATAGCAATAACCAATGGAAGCTAACACGAATCTTCATCAACCAAAGAACACCCCAATGTGCAGATATGTGATCAAGCAATGTGTGCGCAGTTGTTAAGGCTCTGGCAAGTGTACTGTTAAGCCCCTGGCAAGTATACCAGATCGTTATCAAGTAATATATAAGCGGTAAGTCCGAGTATCGTCTCCCAAAGGACTCTTAGGCCTTATCTTTCATGTAAATTGACCTTATAAAACTTGTAAAGAAATAAATTTGTGGTTGAATGCAAAGAACGGAAATAAACATGCAAATGCAAATGATTCAATTGGAAAAGAAAAGATATGGATGAATGGAGTTGTTGGGGTTTACAATTTCATCTTATCCACCCTTTATATCTACTCTTCTTATTAAATTCGCTTAATTATCTAATTGCCATGCAAACTTTCTTAGCCTACCCTAACCCCAATCTCTTGGCGTAAAGAGCTTACTATTAATTACTAGTTCACTATCTCTAGTCTCTCTGAGTAATTAATAATGCATTAAACACTGAAGCAAAATACAATTAATCATCCTACCCCTATCTTTAGGCAGTATTGCTTAATCAAGGAATTCCCTATCAGTTCATGACTTCCCCGTACATCTCCGTATCGACAAAGGCAAATATCATTTACAGAATGAGTTAAACGATAAAAGCATTAAGCATAGATAAGAAACCCAACAATTGGTAATATAAGCACATGCTAGCATATGAATAAAACAAGAATTTCAATATAAGAGAGTTTCAAAAGATTACATTGTTCCCTAACAATAAAGGGTTTAGTTCACCATGGACATGGTGAAACTAGATGGAAAATGAAAGAATGGAAGAGAAAACCCTAGATTTGATAAAGTAGAGCCTAATCATCCAATAAATCTTCTCCAAGGAGTGTAGAACCGCTCTGGACTTCTTTGCGTGCCAAAACAATACTTTGAGGGTCGCTCTGGGGCTATTTATAAAGCCTAAAAGTAACAGAATTTAAGCTCAGGCCCAACATTGCACCGATGAGCGCCTAAATTGGCCGCTCAGCGGTTTGCCTCCAAGTTGTAGCACCGCTCAACGATCCAATACGCCGCTCAGTGGTCCAATATGCCGCTCAGCTATAGCCCTCTAATCGCACAGGATGCTCAACGGCACGGCTTGGGCAAAAAACAATGAATGCACCCTCGAGTCTAGCGCTCAGCGCTAGAATTTAGCGCTGAGCGATGGACTAGACTCTTCTTTTCTTCCTTTTTTCCTCTTTTCGTGAGTCTAAGTCCTTCCTACTTCACTTCCATCTCCGATTCTAATCAAAACCCTGTAAAACAATGCAAGAACAAGCATAATATCTCTAAAAACAACTTTTGACTCTCATGTGACTCAACTAAGTGGTTTACTTGATTCTAATATAATTCTAAGCCATAAAAGGTGTGTTTTGATATCAAATTTAAGCATAAAAATAAGGGTGTTTAGACCGTTATCATGTACCAGATCGTATAGAGTAATAAATAGACAGTAAGTCCGAATATGGTCTCCCAAAGGACTCTTAGGCCTAAACGTTCATGTGATTAATGGAAATCATGAGACCTGAATAAGCAATAAGTTGGGTTTTAAATGCAAAGTAAGAAATAAACATGTATGCAAAGATTTGATCAGTTGGCAGTAAAAGATATGGATGACTGATGTTGTTGGGGTTTACGATTTCATCCTAATCCACTCTCAAATATCTATTATTCTTATTATATTCAACTTTGTTATCAATGTTTATGCCACTCTCTATTTTACTCTAAACCCGATCTCTCGGCAAAAAGAGCCTAATCACAATTACTAGTTTACTATCAATAGTCTCCCTAGCAATCATTCATGCAATATCCACAGAAGCTTAAGGCAATTGAATTTCGTATTCCTATCTCTAGGTAATATTCTTCGTCAAGAGAAATTCTTCATGTCTAGACCTAACTATACATCTCCATATAGAAAGAATAAAAATTGATGCATTTGAATAACGTCTTAAACAAAGCATTGGCAAGAACAGAAGAAAAACTCAAACTATTGATAACACAAGTGTATGAATAAAATAAGAAATTTAATATAAAAGAGTTTCAAAGAACTACATCGTTCCCCAACAACCAAGGGCTTAGTTCACCATAATCATGGTGAAACTAGATGAAATGAAGAGAAAGAATATAAAAGATAACCCTATATTTGTAATATTGGAGCTCTCGCATCCAAAATTCGCCTCCTAGGTGTGAAAACCATGTTTCTGCGTCCTTTCTGCCAAAAGATACATGCTCTGGTTCGTGCACTTCTATTTAAAGCATAGAAAAATAACTGAAAATAAGCCCAGGCCCATAAGTACATCGTCCGGCTGTAGGCACGATAACTACTCCACCCCTCAGCGCTGCCGCTTAAGCGCTCTCTTTGAACTCCTCTTCCGAGTCCACCGCCCGGCGGTTTCTGCGATTCCATCTTCACCCCTTGGTCGTGCCCTTTAAGAACGTGACAGTGTTATCATAAAAGGTCTCACCGCTCGGAACTGCTATGACTGCCTAGCGGTGGCTGCGGTTCAATTTTGCTTCATTCTTCCACCTTCGTCTGCATCCAACACTTCTCTTCCTTCAATTCATTCATCAACTCCTAATAAATCCTGTCAAAACAAGGGAAACCAAGCATAAAACCCAAAAAACCGACCTTGATGCTCTTTCTCCCTAACTTAAGCATTTCGCATGATTTCAAGCTAATTCTAAGTCATAAAGGGTGTGTTTTGATGTTAATTTCCAGTATGAAAATAACGGTTTTTAGACCATTATCACAACCCCAAACTTAGAACTTTGCTTGTCCTCAAGCAAACACAATGCAACCTAGTCTTCGACAATTCATTACAATGGTTCAACCTTTTCAAATCCAATATCTCAAATCAAGTTTATTACTCAAATCAGCTTATCCAAAGAATTCAATCAGGATGCACATATGCCTCAAATCAAACCATCATAGTGTTTTTCACATTCAAATACAATCCAACAGATGATATTCTCATGAACGATCAATTAGCTAACCACATATATAATCATAGATTCATGGAATTCTACCTCTCTAGACAAAGTGTTTCACTCAACCACTCAAATGTTTCAAAAGGTTACTTGATGAAGGTTTAAAAACAATTATTTTCATATGTCAATTTGGACCGAATTACGCCCTTTACTACTTGGAATGAGCCTAGAATCAAGCAAAACTCAATAAATGAGTCTGTAGAGAGTCAAAAGCTGTTTTTAGCGATTTTATGCTTGTTTTGCATTGTTTTGTAGCTATTTTTGAGAAAGTGAAAAATCGAGTTAAAGACACAGGTCGTTGACTCAAGAAAAGAGCAGAAAAATGAAGATTTGAAGAGTCGACGCACCGCCCGGCGGCACACTTAAACCGCCGGGCGGTCCAGGACGAGGAGTAGGCATGCCGATTGACACTAGGCAGTTCTGAGGGAAACCACCGGGCGGTGGCGATTGCCGCCGGGCGGTGGCGATTGCCGCCGGGCGGTGGCTCGCTGGGCTTGGGCCTGTTTTCTGACGTGCTCCTCACCTTTAAATACCCCTACTGCGAGTTCAGAGTCATTCTTTTGACAGGGGAGAACGACCAGACCTAATTTTTCTCTCTGGAGAGGATCTCTTGGATGCTTAGGCTCATTTTCATCTTTTCTAGGGTTTGCTCTTCCATTCTTCTTCCATTTTTCATCTAGTTTCACCATGTCTATGGTGAACTAAACCCTATTGTTGTTGGGGGAAACAAAATGTAATATTTTGATACTCTCTTTTATTGAAACTCTTGATTATTTATATGGTCTCCATATGTTTTGATTGATAATTGTTGGTTTATCATCTGTGCTTAAGGCCTTTATCATTTAACTTATTCGGTAACTGATGTTTGTCTTTATTGATATGGGGACGTACAGTAATGACATGAACTGGTGAGTAATCTCTTGATTTTGCAATACCACCTAGGGATAGGGGTAGGACGATCAATTGCCCTAACTTCTGTTTATAATGCGGTATTAATTACTAGGGGAGGCTAGGGATAGCAAGCCAGTAGTTAATATTAGGCCCTTTTCGCCGAGGGATCGGGTTAAGGGGAGGCTAAGAAAGTCGCATAACAATTAATTAATCAAACTAATATTCAAGAGGAGTAGGTAAGGGAGAGCGGATTAGATGAAATTGTGAACCCCCAACAACATCCATTCATNCNTTGTTTTCTTTTGTCAATTGAATCAACTTTATTTTGCATGTTAATATTTTTGTTCTCAAATCCAATTTATTAATTTTTATTTTCAAGTCTTATTATTTTAATTCACGCGAACGAGAAAGCCATTCGAGTCTCTTGGGAAAACGATACTTGGTCTTACCATTTATATTACTTGTACGATTTGGTACACTTGCCAATTTGTCAACATTACTCCATCCCTCTACCATCCACATGTCACATAGAACAAAATTGCCATTCATTTGCCACAATCAACATCATCACATACATATGTCATCACAAGGACTTTTTCCAAGGCTTATAACGTGGTTGGGCTAACAAGGAAATTGGTTTTTCTAGATCACAAAATCCTTGAGTTAAGAGAGTTATTCACATAATCATAGTTCAAGCACAAACTCTCTTTTCATCAATCTCACTCATTCCCAACTTTTCTCTTTTCTTTACATTGAGCTTTTTCTTCTCGTGCTTTTTCTTTTTCTTTGCTTTTCTATCTTTTTCATGCATTTTCATTCAACTCAATAGCTTAATGTCAAACTTTTTCTTTTTCAATTCTCCCATCAATCCCAAACGTGAACCTTTAACCACACCACAAAATATTTCTCAACCTAACTCAAGGCAAAGATTTTCACAAGCAAGGTTTTTCGTCCTGTTTAAGGCTTTGGTTCAAAAAGGGTCGAACATACAATGTTCCTTTTTCATATGGGACAACATTTTTGGCTTAGAAAAGGGCTTTTCAAAAATGGCCTTGATCATATGACATACATGCAATTCAATCAATCACAAAAACTCAGGCAAAATCATTCATGCTTCCAAGTAGATGGCAAATATATCAATAAGAACTTTGGAGCTCAAAAACCTCACACAAGCTTATTCCAATCATTCAATCAAATACCTTGCTTAGTGATAAGTGCAAAAAAGTAGTAAATTTTCATATGGAATTGTGACACTTATGTTTTGAATTGGGTACATTTGTATTAATTTTCCCCAATCTAAGAAAGATGAAAAGTAATCACATGTTTTTGAGTTGTTGATTAAAGGAAATCATTTGATCCCTAATTTCTATATATTTCAGGTAAACTAAGAGAGAAGAGTAAATCCTGCAACATTTCGCCCTAGCTAGAATGATCTCGCTTAAGCTAGATTCATCCAGGAAGCCATTGATTTAAAAGTCATTTTAGCTTAAGCGAGACTAATTTAGCTTTAAGCGAGAATGATTATCTTCTCCAAGAAGTCTATTCTCACTTCTTAAGCGAGAATAATCTTGCTTAAGCGAGAATTCGGGCAGTATATATACTCAGGAGACAGAAAGAAGGATGAACAGAGAGTTGCGGAGAACAGAAAACCTAGAGCTACCCAAAGAGTTTTTCTTCTACTTTAGTTGTAGGATCTTCTTCTTCATCTCTTGGAATGCCAATGGCCACCATGAGTGGCTGATCTCTTCTCTTAGGATTGAATGTAATTTATTCGAACTCGGATGTAATCTGGTGATATTTATATATAGCATTTCTGTTTTATTCAACATTGGTATTTTTGTTTTGCTCTTAATGCTTGATTCTACCTGATCAATAGTTTCATGAATGTGTATTTTAGACTTGATTGGAAAGTATTTCTAAAACCCTTATCTGAGCATGAATACTTGATATCTTGTGATGCTAGGAATAGATTTCAGTTTATCAATTGCTTTTAACACTTGAACATAATGCTGGACAGTTTCTTGGATATGTGAGGAATCAATATCTAAGGAACTGATCTTATGGATTTTATATGCGAGGAATCGGTATAAATGACTTTTGTGTGTTGCATCAATGTTGGTAATTTAGGTTGCTATATGTTTGTATTCATCTAGATTGTAGACGAGTGAGATAGATGAATTCAATCCCAACTTCCCATATTAATTTTCGTTAAGTTACTTGTTGTTATTATTTTACTTTCACGTAACGTTGTTTTAATTATCAACTTCCATCATGAATCAGTTTGAACATCCTTGTATATATATTGTTTGAGATAAAATTTAGCTATTTAATTGAAACTGTTCCTCGTGGGTTCGACACTCTTACTTAAAAAATCATTATACTACAGTTGACTATTGGTACGCTTGCCAAAAGATCAACACTTAGCCTCATAATCACAATCACAAAATCACAATGCATCTGTTCACATAGCTAATGAACACTCCACCTGTATATCAGCATATGGCAATCTCAATCATCATTCCAAACAAGCATCATCAAGCAATAATCTCATGCAAGCAAGTAGTCAAACCATCATAATAGAAAAGTTTCAGACTAAGTATATTACCCTACACTATTCAATAGAAGCAAACCTATTCTACTGATTCAAATTACACAACAAAAACAAAAGATAAGAAAATCATGTTTTAGTGCAAACAGCATCCATTAGTAGATGCTGTGTAGACTCCTCAACCCATGCTATCATCGGAGTCCTCCTCTCCATCCTTAGCATCCTCAAAATCATCATCGTCATCTTCATCTTCATCCTTCTCCATGATTGGAGCTTCAGCTGCTCCAGATTTGCTCCCCTGTGCTTGCTCTGGCCAAGCCATTATGCTGCTAAACTCATCCATCGTCCACCTGTGAGTAGGAGGTGTATCATATAAGCTCACAATCATCTCTGCAGTCGCCATCTGCCCCCTGTGAATTGCCTCTAATTTAGACTCCACTAGAGACATATACAGGTCTCTCATCTAAAATGGCTCAGCATCATGAGGTGCATCTCCTGGGCGCGAAGTGGTGGAGCTCTCCTCCTAGCACGCCTTCTAGGTACATCTTGAGCCGCTTCTGCTCCTCCACAAAACTGTCTATAGAAGGCCTCATCAATGTCCTTCCTAGGGCGCTCAAAAGGTGGAGTATATATATCCACCCCAACTGTATGGCATAACTGTGTGATCAGAGATGGATGCCCCAATGGTGCTTTGTTGCTGGTAGTTGTCGTAACCGGAATCGTGACGGGACGACTTTCCAAAAAGAAACAGGTTTGAGAAAGAGTTTGGAGTCGCCACCATAGTGTATTCTGGAAAACTACGGAAAAACCATAAAATGATAAAGCACGGTCCACGAAAACCAAAGATTGGGTTCGGGAGTCGGTTACGTGTAGGGAAGGTATTAGCACCCTACAACGCCTGCCCGAAGGCAGTACCCTTAATTAAAATACGCGAATAAAGATGTGGTTTGCAAAATGTTTAACTATCCCAAAAAATAAAACTCTAAAGAAACAAAATATATTTTTTTACTTTTTGTGCCCGACAAGGATTGACCTTGCTCCTACGTATTCTCAAAGTGAGAAATCAGGGTTACATAGTTCTAGTTTAAAGATTGTTCGTTGGAAGATGTTTTTAGTTTTTGAAGATTTTTATATTTTTTGGTATTTTATATATAAGAAAGAGAAAAGGTTTTCAGCACAAGGCAGACAAAATGGTCGCACGTGCGCTTAAACCTTTTAAAATAAATTTTTGTTGATTTTTTTTAAAGAAGAAGAAAAAGGTTTTTAGCACAAGGCAGACAGAATGGTCGCACATGTGCTTAAACCTTTTAAAATAAATTTTTTTTAACCTTTTGAAAGAAGAAGAAGAAAAAGGTTTTTAACACAAGGCAGACAGAATGGTCGCACGTGTGGTTAAACCTTTTAAAATAAATTTTTGTTAATTTTTTGAAAAAAGAAGACGAAAAAGGTTTTTAGCACAAGGCAGACAGAATGGTCGCACGTGTGCTTAAACCTTTTAAAATATATTTTTTTAATACTTTATATATTTTTATTTTTTACTTTTTCATTTTTGTAGTTTTTATAGTATGAAAATAGTACTTACGTGAATGTTTAAAACAAAACTTAAAATAATAAATGCATATAGAATACAAATAATGATATTATTTACGTAAATATTTTTTTAAGGAAAGATATGAAGATAGAAAATAAATTACAGCTAAAAAATGTATTAAGAATTAAAGAACAAAAAAATACTAGAAACTATTTTTTTATATTTTTAAGATTTATTTTTTTCATTTAAGAAATATTTAAACAATAATAAAACAAGAACAAACTAGAAATCATATTTAATTATTAAAAAGAAAGATTTTGTAAGAATCTCTAAAACCATTTTTTTTATTTTGTAATTTTTTCTTTTTTTTTATTCTTTATTTTATAGTATTGAAAGCATGTGTAATAAATATTGAAGTGCAATAATGAAACAAACTTATAAACAGAATTACAAAAACAAGGAATGTAAGGATATAAAATTACAGGGGGTTACATGCAATAAAAACCTGATAATCAAATAATAAAAAAAAATCATGAAATAAGACAAAAGTATAGGTGTAGAGAAAACCAGGGTGTATGCAACCCGAAGCTCTTCTCTTTCTGTTCCCTTACTTGCTCTTCTTGAAATTGAATTTTCTCTTTCTCTTTTCTGTTCCCTTATGCTCTCTTCCCGGAGTTCAATTCTCTCCTTTTTCTTGTTTGCAAGATGCATATTTATATACACACATCTGTAATATTATTGTGATCTTGCCTTAATGGCGAATTAATTGTCAATTAGCAGAATAGGGAAATAAATGGTCTTGATTGAATCAAATTAAAAATCATATTTTTCTCTTTAGGAAGAAATTGAATACAACAATCAATATATTATTTTTAATTATTCCTTGCAATGATTGTCATAATGTTGATTCAAATTATTACCAAATAAAACAAAATTTCAAAAGTATTCTAAAGTGATCTTTCCGGCTTTAATATTAATTGTTGCATTAATATTAATTGCTTATGGGCCTGCTGCACCATTTTTCCAAGAAAATCACGTGGAACACCTCTCCCATTTTATTCATGTGCACCCTTTTTTTTTCCTTTTTTTTCTTTCTTATTTCCTTTTGTTTTTTTCTTTTTTTTTCGTTTCTTTTTTTCTTTTATTTTTTGCTTTTCTTTTTTCTTTTATTCTTCTTCTTCCTTTTTTTATTTCTCTTTTTTTTCGTTTTTTCATGTTTTTTTTTTCTTTTTCCTTTTTTTTTCTTATTCTTTTCTTTTAAAAACTTCTTGCTTTTTTTTTTATTCTTTCTTCTTTTCTTTTTCTTTTTTTGTAATTACTTTTTTTTAAAATTAAACAAAATAGTAAAATAAAAGTAAGAACAACAATAAAAATCAAGTCTCATTATTTAGTCACCCGGACAAAATTGGGTGTTGACAGTAGTCATCGCACAGCTCCTAATCTCATTGGCTATCACTTGGCCATTGTTAATGTCCATACCACTCAGCACACGGTAAATGAACATATCCCTCTTGACATTAATGTAAAAAATATGGGATCATGGAGTCACATTGGCATGTGTAAATGCCATCTTGTGCTATGCCAAAGGTGTAAGATCACCCCTCTTAATGTGAGTAGATGCTCCATTGGGGTTCCTGTAGAAACGTCCTCTAGGCACACAAAGCACTCACACCATGTCATCATAGTCAGTGCCTTCTCTTATATTCAGCTCATACTGACACTGCTCTTCTTCCCAATCTACATTAAGAAACCTGTTGATGGTCTCAAGGTCATATTTAGTCACCTTCCTCCTCACATAACTCATATAGTCTATGAAATGAGACCCCTCCAGTGGCTTGGCATTCGTATAAAACTCCTTCACCATAGCTATATTGGCAGTAGCAGGGTATGTGGCCAACTTCTCCCAACTTCTTCCCTCCAACTGCTGTCCAAACTGTGGGGCATAATCAGGGATCCAGCTTGCCTTCCTCTCCATGATCAGACGTCTCTCTTGGACATGGAGAAAATGTTGCTCATGCCTCCTGTGCAAAAACCTGTTAAAGTAAAACATATCATGTTCTCTTCTCTTGCGGCTTATGGTCTTCATTATCTCCCCTGATGAAGATGTTATTCCTGCATCAAACACAATTCCAAAGACCAAAGTAACACCTATTAAACATTAGCAAACAACCAAAACACGTCCTATCTCATCATTGATCAGCGTTGGGGGCTGAATAACACCCCTTAGCGCCACCTACCAAACCAAAAACAAACAAAATTAAGCTACCAGGCCACTGCCCAGCGGTGGCGGTGACAATTTTGCCAATATTCCCCTATATGCTTCTACTCTCCACCTAAATGAAAATTTCACCATTCCAAGCATCAATCATACAATTTCATCGGTGCAAATAGTTCCAATTTCATCAAATCATGAATAAAAATCAAAAGCCCTAATTTCTCATGTTCCTACAAACTTTTCTATCAAGTTCATACTTTGGAAACCCTAGAATGAAAAATTGTATGATGTAGTTGGGTGGAGAGACCTTAATTGCTTGCAAAATGCTCTTTAGATGATGATGAATGCAGCCCTAGATGCAAGGCTCTCAAGAAACCCCAAACTTGGATGATGAGCTAGGTTAAAAATTGAAAAATTTTGGGTTTACAAGAGAGGTAATGATGGGAAAGTGTTGGGAAAATAAGTGAGGGATCTGAAAGAGAGTATTTGGGTGAGCCCTAAGGGGTAGAAAAACTGAATAATGGGCCAAAGAATCAAGCCCCTTTTAAAAAACCTGTGTACCCCTCAACGACGCCACCGCCCGACGATGGATAACACTGCCCGACGGTGTGCACGATTTACACATCTCTCTTTTTTTTTCTTTGTTTCAAACGTTTTATCCCTTTAATCCTTCAAATTCAACTTTCAAAATTTTATTTTCATGGAATTCCCAATCACTTGACTCACATATGTAACTAGAACAGAGTTAAAACATGCAAAAATAAATCAATCCACTGGGTTACCTCCCAGGCAGCGCTTGTTTAACGTCACGAGCCTGACCCAAACCTTTCTAGCACTTATCAGTAAGTGCAATCCTTACCAACACCCATCAGTAGGTGTGCCTCCCTGTATCCTTCAGTAGATACTTAAACTTTCTAGCATCCCTCAGTAGATGCTATCCTAGTAGCATTCATCAGTAAATGTTGTCAATCACATTCTCCTTGCTTGATATTCTTTTCATTTTCCTTTTTCTGCTAAATTTCTTCAGAAAATTGATCAGATCAACCACCTGTTTCCATATCTCAATCATAGGAACTTTAATCTCCAATTTCTTGAAGATCTCCATAAAGCACTTAATTTTCTTTTCCTTCCTATAATACTTCTTTTGATGAGGAAGGGGTTTTTCATATGATTTTTTCTTCTTTCCTCTCTTCCTCTTTTTCTCACTCCTCTTTTCTCTAAATTTTCTCTTTTTCTTTTCTTTTACTTTCTTCTTTCTTTTCACAATTTTTATCTTTTCTTCTTCTCTCTCAACCACTTCTTTTTCTATCCCTTCTATCTTTTCCTCCTCTCTCTCTCTATCTCTCTATCTTTTCCTCATCTCTTTCTATTTTTTCCTCATCAACAACATTATCACTTTCAGAGCTAATGGCTTGACATTCCACCCTAGGGTTAACCTCAGTATTGACCCTAGAATCCAATTTCTCATTAAATTGATGAATCTGCATCTCCATCCTTTTATTTCTTGCTTCATTACATTCCTCATTGGAAGATAGCATTTGCAAAATTCGTTCGAATATCTCGTCCAATCTGTTGATTTTCTCATTCAAAATAGATACCTATTGCCCTAGTAGTGATGGTTGATGTGGTCTATCGAATTGACCTCCTGCTTGTCCATTCTGACCTTGATCCATGCTTGAGTGAGGTTCCCACCAGTGGTCGAGATTATCTTGATAGAATTGAGTGTCCATATAGTCAAATTCTTGTTTGTACTGCATCCTACAAACACTAGGCACAAAACCCTAGAAAAGATTTATTAAAACAAAAATAAAAAAAAAACATAAAAAAATCAAGTCAAATTCAATCAATAATCACACTAGTAAAATAGTTAAACTAATGAGTCCTTGACAACGACGCCAAAAACTTGTTAAGGCTTTGACAAGTGTACCAGATTGTGTCAACTAATAAATAAACAGTAAGTCCGAGTATCGTCTCCCAAAGGACTCTTAGGCCTTAACGTTCATGTGATTAATGGAAATAATGAGACCTAAATAAGCAATAAGTTGGGTTTTAAATGCAAAGCAAGAAATAAACATGTATGCAAAGATTTGATCAGTTGGCAGTAAAAGATATGGATGAATGGTGTTGTTGGGGTTTACAGTTTCATCCTAATCCACTCTTAAATATCTATTATTCTTATTAGATTCAACTTTGTTATCAATGTTTATGCCACTCTCTATTTTACTCTAAACCCGATCTCTCGACAAAAAGAGCCTAATCACAATTACTAGTAAACTATCTCTAGTCTCCCTAGCAATCATTCAAGCAATATCCACAGAAGCTTAAGGCAACTGACTTTCGTATTCCTATCTCTAGGTAATATTTATCATCAAGAGAAGTTCTTCATGTCTAGACCTAACTATACGTCTCCATATAGAAAGAATCAAAGATGATGCATTTGAATAATGTCTTAAACAAAGCATTGGCAAGAACAAAAGAAAAACTGATCAAACTATTGATAACACAAGTATATGAATAAAATAAGAAATTTGATATAAGAGAGTTTCAAAGAACTTCATCGTTCCCCAACAACAAAGGGCTTAGTTCACCATAATCATGGTGAAACTAGATGAAATGAATGGAAAGAATATAAAAGATAACTCTAGATTTGTAATATTGGAGCTCTTGCATCCAAAATCCACCTCCAAGGTGTGAAAACCGTGTTTCTGCGTCGTTTCTGCCAAAAGATACATGCTCTGGTTCGTGCACTTCTATTTAAAGACAGAAAAATAACTGAAAATAAGCCCAGGCCCATAAGTACACCGCCCGGGGGTAGGCACGGTACCTACTTCACCCCTCAACACTGCCGCTTGAGCGCTCTCTTTGAACTCCTTTGTTGAGTCCACCACCTAGCGGTGGGTTGTACCGTCCGGCGGTGTCTGTGATTCCATCTTCACCCCTTGGGTGTGCCCTTTAAGCACGTGGCAGTGTAATCATAGAAGGTCTCACCGCCCGACAGTGCTATCACCGCCCAACGGTGGCTGCGGTTCAACTTTGCTTCATTCTTCCACCTTCTTCTGCATCCAACACTTCTCTTCCTTCAATTCATTCATCAAACTCCTGATAAATCCTGTCAAAAGAAGGGAAACCAAGCATAAAATCCAAAAAACCCACCTTGACTCTCTTTCTCTCTAACTTAAGCATTTTGCATGATTTCAAGCTAATTCTAAGTCATAAAAGGGTGTGTTTTGATGCAAATTTCTAGTATGAAAATAACGGTTTTTAGACCGTTATCAACAGTCAGTCTCCCTTTGAATCTCTTTCAAGAAAGATCACCACCATCTTCTTGATGAGTTCTTGGAGGTCTATAATCTCTAAGAATTAATCTGAAACAGAATCTAAAAGTGTTAGATCAAATTGCCCAAAAGTCTTAAAAGAAATTTGTGTTCTGACTATTTATAAAATTCTGTTAAACAAACACTCTCATAGTCGATTAAGCTACTAATCCAGTCGACTAGGTTATGACAGTTATAACAGATAAGTTAGCCTAGTAGCATTCAGTCAACCAAAATAAAATCTCATTTAATATAGTTGACCTATTATGCAATGCTCAACTAACTTTTGAAAATATAGTCGTTATTGTTCATGAGCATAACAAAATTTCAAAGCAAACAACTAATACAATTGAGTGTGTGGTGCACACAATTGACTTCAACATGTCAAAGCAAATTGAAATTCTTTCCTTCACAAAATCTCACAAGGCACTGTTTCTCAAAATCTGTACAAAGACTTTAGCATAGTCGATTCAATTAGTAATGGAGTCGACTTTACTACAGCTTTGTCACACAGTTATAAGTTCCCAAACGTGCTTGTGGTTTTCATGCTTTAAAACATGTGTAATGCATCCTGAAATGATGTAACAAGTACAAGCTCAATAAGTATGCATTCACATAGCAATATATCATAGAAACATGTTCAACAGATATATCAAACATTCAACATAAGAACATGTAACACAACAACAACATATGTGTGTTATTAAGGAATGTGTTGTCATCATAAAAAACCAGAGTGATATAGATATTTTTTTGTCAATAATCTCAATAAAACTCTGTTATGTTTGAGCGATATTATGAGAAAAAATATTTTGTTAAAATCAAAAGAGTTTAGAAAGAGGATGGTCTTTGAGCAAACCATTCATCCTCTAAGTGAGCACACTTATACTAGACAAGAGATTATTTTTAGTGAGTGAGAGTAAGTCTTACAATTGAAAAATAAATGTTTTATGATTTTGAAAACAAAATAAGTGAATGTGTGGTTGAGTAGAGTATGACTGTTACCGAAATCTATTGTGAATATGTTTGGTGTAGTAGAATCTAAGTGTTTACCAAAAGTATAATGATTATGTGTTTAGTTTAATAAACTATAGGTGTTTTACCAAAAGTATATTGTGAGTTGATATTTAATATCTATACGTGTTTGATATGAATGTAGTTATTTTCTAAGAGGAAATACTACACAGAGTGATTTTGGGATATATATTGAATAAATATTTCGAATATAAGGTTATCTTTGACTTTACTAATATTAAACTTACATAAAGAAATATATTAGGTAATTATAGAGTTCATGGAGGTTCTTATGTCATGGAATAACGGTATAAAAAAGGATTGAGTTTCACATGTAATATAATTTTTATCATATCATATATGAAGGACTTAGTTATTGAAATATCATACCTTTGAATTTAGTTCAATACAGTCTTCTGACCTTAAAATCAAGTGTATAATTCATTTGAATTAGAATTTTATATTTTAAAATTTTCATTCATATGAAAGAATATATATATATATATATATATATATATATATATATATATATATATATATTTTTGATATATCTTATCTATTATTAAAAATGTAATGAAAAGATTAATATTTAATCAAGGTTATTACAATAATAAAAAAACAATTTATTATACTAATATTAACTTATAATATAGTTAAATATATTTTAATCTCTTAACAAAGTTAATTTTTTCTCTCTGAAAATCAATCTTTTCTTTTGGTTTCTCACTTATAAATAAGTTAGGTCTTAATGTCTTTTTATATATAAAAAAAAAGTTACAAGTTTAAGTTTTGAATCGTTCATCGTGGAAATAAAAACATCAGGCATATATGACCATGATTAAGACTAATTTTAAACACATCGATAGGTTTAATGAATAAACCGGTCCGTGTTCCGGTCCAATGAATTAAGAAAAACAAAAACCGTCATGGAATAGGTTGAAGCATTAAAAATGGGTGGGAATGGTCAATGAATTGAATATGATGTGCCAAAAAAGACTTGATTTTGTTGTTTTATGAAATAAAAATAATAAACACTGGGGGCTGCTAATTACTAATAATGTGCTGCAAACGCAACGTCACAGTCAAATCTGCAAACTATTTGTTGCCACGCCGGAATCGTTGCATTTGCGAGTTATTGACTTCAGACGCTCCTCCTCCTTCTTCCGGTCTAATTTGGACGGAACCTCCTCATAAATTTCGCTATGCCTTACAAATGGAAAATTCTTATCATTCTCTCTTTTCAAATTTTTCTTCTTTATCTAATCCAACATTTAATGATTTAATTCTCATTCAATCTAGGATTAACTCATTTTAATAATGCTGTGACAGTATCTAAAAATTAAAAAAAGTATTATAAGTTTATATTGATAAGAGCTAAAATCAAGAAATAATTCTAGGTTTATTTAAATTTAATAGCATTATCGCCATCTTATATTAAAAATTTTGTTCATCTATTATAAATAATTTTTGTTAGATTTTTGACCTTTTTTAACAGCTAATTTTTTCAATTCTTTGACCAATTCTTTTAAACCAACTTTACAGTTTATTTCAACCAGGTTATTATTTAATCAATTTATTGGTCTTTTAGTCCTCTCGACTAGCTCAAGTTAATTTTGAAAATACAATTTTATTTATTTATTTTTTTGTTATTTCTAAGCAAACATATGTGATTATTTAAATGATTTATTATCATAATTTCGTGGATATTACAATATTACATAAACTAATATAATGTCATACTTGTTATAACAATTGACTCTACATATCAATTTTTTTCTATAATAATTTATCTCATTTAGAAATATTATTAAAATAATGTTACCTGTACCAATAATGCCATATAATTTATTTTTCATAAATTTTAATAAGTCTTACTTAACTTTAATTTATAATCAGTTATATTAGATATCACCTTTTTATAATCAATTATATTAGGGAGATTTTTTTTTCTCTAAATATTTAACTCAAGTTGTATACCTAAAATTTGATCCCAAAATCCCTAATTAAATTATAATAATTTTAGAAGTAGGATGTTTTGGTTGATTCCATTTTTACGAGGTAAAATTTTCATTATTACATGGAGGCTCGATTTAAATCATAATAAAAGATTAGGTATAACAGGTACAAATAAAAAAGAACTTTGAAGATGCCACGTATAAATTTATGACACATTTATATTTCTCCTGTATTGTTTACGATTAATTATAATAAAATAAAAAGAAACCGCAAAGCAAAAATAAAGAAATGTGGAAATGGAGAATAACTAGACCCAATAAACAATGAAATGAAATGAATTGACGAGGCTTGCTTTTGTTTGCTTCTGCATTCTTGTCCTTATAAAGGCTACTTCAACAATTTCTTTTAATGCAACACCACCGCGAAGAAAGCTTTGCTTCAGAATCTGCTCTCAATTTTCTTCCAACACATTTTGCAATTTCCATCTCTTTCTCTCTCTCTCACTGTTCTCAACAGCCATGGCCTTCTGTAGTGGTACCTTGCTTAAGCCAAACTATTGCTTCTCCCCAACCCACAAACCCAAAGCTCCAACTCCATACTATGATACCAGAAAAAAGGTTGGTGAATGAATCATACATACAATCCTACATCTCTCTAACAACACTTTCCATTGTTGATCTAACAATTTAACCACACCAAACACCATCTCTCTTGTGCTTTTCTTTTTCATTTTTTTTCGCGTTCCTTTTGTTAACAGCAAATTCACCATTATTTTTCCACTGATGATGTGATGTGTTATTGTGTTTGTTAGTTCTGCGTGAGAGTTTCGGCAAATGACTCGGGTGACGTCGAGAAGACTATTATCAGAAAAGAGAAAGACGGCTGGAAGATCAATTACTCAGGAGAAAAACCTCAAACACCACTGTTGGACACAATAAACCACCCAATTCATATGAAGAATCTGTCCACTCAGGTTTAAAATTAGGAATCATTTGTTAAGGCCCAAAGGCCATGCCACAGCATATTTCTTGTCCGTGGCTCACACAATAGTTTTTTGTTTTCTGTGAGTTTTGTTAGTTTTTTTGTAAAAAGTATTGAATGTATGTGTCAGGATCTAGAGCAACTTGCAGCAGAGCTGAGGGCAGATATTGTGCACAGTGTGTCAAATACTGGTGGGCATCTTAGTTCAAGCTTGGGAGTGGTGGAGTTAGCAGTGGCTTTGCATCATGTTTTCGACACCCCTGAAGACAAAATTATATGGGATGTTGGTCATCAGGTAATCTTTCGACTTATTTACTTCTTCTTCTTTTCTAATACAAGTTAAATAACAAGAGAAATATAATCTTTTTTAGAGAAAATTCATTGCTCGTGACAAAATTATAATTCTACATTTTTTATCCTCTTGTGTACAATTTTCATCATTATATCATGTGTGATATGTGTGCCGTGTAAGAGAGTCTAAAAAGTAACCGAATTGCAGGCATACCCACACAAGATTCTCACAGGTAGAAGGTCCAGAATGCACACCATTAGGAAGACTTCGGGGCTGGCGGGTTTTCCTAAAAGGGATGAGAGCATTCATGATGCTTTTGGGGTAGGACACAGTTCTACAAGCATCTCTGCTGGTCTTGGTAAGATTCTTATATTTTAAGATGAATGTATTTTCGTCAATTATATATGTAGAAACACTTATCCCACAATTGAGCTACAATTTTGAATATTTATTAGGCATGGCTGTTGCACGTGATCTACTGGGGAAGAAGAACAGCATCATATCAGTGATAGGAGATGGGGCATTGACAGCAGGCCAAGCTTACGAGGCCATGAACAATGCAGGGTTCCTTGATTCTAACATGATAGTAGTACTTAATGACAACAAGCAAGTCTCTTTACCAACTGCCACACTTGATGGACCTGCAAGTCCTGTCGGAGCACTTAGCAGTGCTTTGAGCAAAATTCAAGCGAGTACAGAATTCCGTAAACTCAGAGAAGCTGCAAAAGTAAGCCTCTTAAACTTATATTTGTAGTCAGCGTCATGATCTCATTGATCATGTCAAACTTTATATTAGCTCTGGCCTTTATTTGACTCCAATTTTATTCTTGAAGAGTATCACCAAACAAATTGGAGGACAAACACACCAGGTTGCAGCCAAAGTGGATGAGTATGCAAGGGGCATGATCAGCGGTTCTGGATCTACGTTATTTGAAGAACTTGGCTTATACTATATAGGTCCTGTGGATGGTCATAATATTGAAGATCTGGTCACCATTTTTGAAAAAGTCAAATCAATGCCTGCTCCAGGTCCTGTTTTGATTCATATTGTCACTGAGAAAGGGAAGGGATACCCTCCAGCAGAAAAAGCAGCTGATAAAATGCACGGTGAGGAAGAGATATTTCTTAATAAATCATTATGAGAAACTCCAACTCAAAATCAATTTTGTACTTACAATAATTTTCCAACCTAATTATATAGGTAGTTAATATTTTCTGCTATTTAAAACTAATATTTCATTTCAAACATACACTTATACATTCTCTTATATTTTCAGGGGTTGTGAAGTTTGATCCAAAAACAGGAAAGCAATTTAAGACAAAATCTTCAACACTTTCATACACACAGTACTTTGCTGAGTCTTTGATAAAGGAGGCTGAAATAGATAACAAGATAGTAGCCATTCACGCAGCAATGGGTGGTGGTACAGGCCTAAATTATTTTCACAAAAGGTTTCCCGATCGCTGTTTCGATGTAGGGATAGCTGAGCAGCATGCTGTTACATTTGCTGCTGGATTAGCTGCTGAAGGCCTCAAGCCCTTTTGTGCCATTTACTCATCATTCCTGCAACGAGGATATGATCAGGTGAGCCAATATGGTTCAGTGAGAAATAGTCCAATCTATCTTATTATTGATTTCTTTCTTGCTCCAAATTTATTTTTTTAAGTTAATAACTTGGATAAAAAAATTCTTATAGGTGTGATTTATTTTGTATATCCAGGTAGTCCATGACGTTGATCTTCAAAAGTTACCTGTCCGATTTGCCATGGATAGAGCTGGTTTGGTTGGAGCAGATGGACCAACCCATTGTGGAGCATTTGATATCACTTACATGGCTTGCCTGCCCAACATGGTGGTCATGGCTCCTTCCGATGAAGCTGAACTGATGCACATGGTTGCTACAGCAGCAACTATAGATGACAGACCAAGCTGCTTCAGATTTCCTAGGGGAAATGGAATTGGAGCCACTTTACCACTCAACAACAAAGGAACCCCACTTGAGGTGAGGATAAGAGACTAGCATGTATTTCCTAAACTGAATCTTATCTCAATAGTTAAGCCACCTAATTGAAATTGTTTTGGTCGTGTAGATCGGAAAAGGCAGAATTCTGATGGAAGGCAGCAGAGTTGCTATCTTGGGATATGGTTCTGTGGTTCAACAATGCAGACATGCCTCGGAATTGCTTAAAGAAGTAGGCGTTAGTGTGACAGTTGCTGATGCTAGGTTTTGCAAACCTTTGGATACCGATCTAATCAGGCTACTGGCTAAAGAGCATGAAATACTGATCACGGTGGAAGAGGGTTCTATTGGTGGTTTTGGATCACATGTTTCTCAATTCTTGAGCTTATCCGGTATTCTAGATGGACCTCTAAAGGTAAACCTTCCTCCTTGGAGAAGTGGCTCTCTATATGATTTTCATTTTCAGACTATTATTCCCTTCAGATAGGTCCCTATTTTGTGCATTTCTAACAATAACCCCTTTTGGTTTTACCTGCAGTGGAGAGCAATGATGCTTCCTGACAGATACATTGATCATGGGTCACCCCAGGATCAGGTTGAAGAAGCAGGGCTTTCATCAAAGCACATAGCGGCCACAGTGATGTCACTTCTTGAAAGGCCAAAAGAAGCTCTTCTGTTTAAATAGAAACGCGAAATGGAATGAGGATCTTGACCTGGGACCTGAAAGATGCATTCAGTTCTGTTGGCATTGCGGTTTATAGGAAGCTGTAAATAACTACACTAGAATTGTTGTTTTGGATTCTCAGGTCAGTCCGAAGAATCATGAATGAATAACGAGATTAATTTATTCTTAGCAAGGCATTAGTTGTATGTAATTAACACCCTCTTAAGTCATAAAGATCATGATTTTCCTATAAGCATAATTTTAGTACTCCACTTTCCCTTGGCTAAACAGTCTATCTATTACGTTAGTGACAAAGTAAATGGATTTGGCGGTCAATATTTCTGATAATGAAGGGTGAGGTCATACCCCAGTTGAACGCCACCTTCTAGTCTTTCTTATCAGTATGAAATCAATTCACGCAAGATATTTACTAAATAATGTTACCGTCAATAACATCACCCAAAATATAATTTGTCAAAACCATAAAGTTAAAATATTTTTTTTCAAGCTATGACTTACACATGATCAGAAAACATACACAAAATTTTCATGTAAAGCAGTATGTGCAAGTAACAAGGCAGAAGGTAACTATAATGTCGACAAATAATTTAGTCATCAATGACATCAAATATAATAAGGCGTAGTCAAGTCCATAATACTAATATATATATATATATATATATATATATATATATATATATATATATATATATATATATATATATATATATATTAGCTGTAATAGATCAGATACGAAATCTTATTCAAGAAAAACAGAGATGGATCAACTTCTTGGCAAAGGTCGCAATTATTTGGTTAGAAAGTAGACTTGTAAGAAAATAAGTGCAACTAACAGCCAACAGAAATACAAAACAGTACTGAAAATCCAATAGATCTTATAGGATTTTGCAGATCCAAAATTTTGAAGATAAAGTATGTCTTTGTTTTGTTTCTGGTGATAGACTTTTGTAATTTATGTGTTGTTTATTTCATGAATGTATATGATTCATGAATTAGATTAAGTTTGCATAATTTCTTACTTTAACTGTTTTTAAAATATTTATCATCACTACGTGTGATTTTTTTTCTTACTCTTTTTGCAACTTTATTTTGAATATATTTATTTAGTTAAAGTATATACAAGAATTTTTCATGTTACACGTGTGAAATATAATTGTTCAAATAATCTTACTAATATTTTCACTAAAATTTAATATGAATAGAATAAAATCAAATTAGTAAACAAATATTAATATATTAGTGTCACAAATCTTAAATATTTCTCTTATTTTTAGTTATTTTCTATATCATTTTCTTATGATTATAATTGTGTTTTTTATTTTCATGTCTCACTATGCTTATAATGTAGCATCAAATATTTGATTCATAAAATTTAAAGAATAATTTTGATGTGATGATTATTAAAATATAAATATATTAAAATTATATAAATTATTTTAAAGTTATTAAAATTAATTTTTTTTTCTCAATTTAAAGAATATTTTGGTATTATATTAAAGTTAGTAAAATATCATAAAGATATCCGGTTTTCCTTTTGTAAAGAGATATTTTCTTGAAAAAAATAGAAAAATAATGACTTTGAAAAAAAAAATTCTATTTGAGTAATTTCTATATTATCAAGAATTCATTCAAAAAAGTAAGAGAAGAAAAAATACTTAGTAGAAAAACTTTGCAATGAATGAATTCATGTAAGTTTTTTTTCTTAATAGAATCATAGAATTCAAAATCATGTATGATTTCAGAAATTAAAATATAATGTTTTTTTACACAAAATCCTTAAGTTAGAAAAGATTAAGAATCACACAAAAAAAGAGTATAACATCAAGAATAAAGAAACTATTCATACGTTAATTGGTTGAATCAAAGATACATTAAGACTTTTATGTGCCTTTATGCAAAAGTACTAGCCAATAAATGGATAATGAAAAGAGAATATTAACCCTTTAGAAAAATGGAAAATTGAGATGTACTTTATCAATTGTCTAATGAAGAAAATGTGAGCCCCTACTATCTAAGTGCCAAAATACCGAAAAAAAGCAAGGGTCCTTGATTGAAATATAATATGCTGAAGACTCAGTTCAGAAGAGTACAAAGAGTACATAACTTCAAAAAAAAAGATAATTAGAAAGTGATACGACAATTCACTAAAATTGATTATACAAAATCTTTTGTTAATCATCAAGAAATATTTTATTGTTACGAGAAACTATTGGAACAATTATAGGAGATAATTCTCTCATTCATTCATTAATATTTTTCTTCTTAAATGAGATATATTTATATATAAGTAATATTAACAGTTTATACTTAAAAATAAGAAACAACTTAAAAACAAAAAATAATTTTAAATATTTAAAACTTATTTCTTACTAAATGCAACAATAATTTAAATTTAAATTCTATCTTCAACACATAAAATGACGTATAATATAATCTTTTAGATATATTCCTGAAATTGGAATGGATGAAACGAAGAAATATGAGTACATAGAAAATTTTGATAAAGTATTAATTAGTGAAAGTGACATAATTTTTTTGTTGGAAACTTTGTGAATTGAGTATCAGTTTTATCACCTATAAGAAAATAAAACTTACTTAATCTTGCTACTTACAGAAGTTTCACCTCTCAAATATTAGAGCAGGGATCTTCTACATATTAGCTCCCACCCTCTCTTATCATTTTCATTATTTCTTTTATAGTAAGTCTAATCTCCTCTTTTCAAACACTGTACTTACGTAAACATTATTATCGCATTCATGCTTAAGATACAAAGTATCATACTCTATTTAATTTTAAAACCAACTATCGTACGTCGTACACATATAATAAATATATGCTTCATTAAATTAAATTTTAGACATATAGAAAATTTGACTACACCTTCTATTTCTCTTTGCGAGTTTACATGCCCTCCTCGTGAGAGTTATTGTAATATATATAAATCTATTTTCCTTTTTTCTCACAAATTAGTTGATCACTTAACCCACAATCAAACTATTATAATATTCGCTTTTATTCCAGGCGACGTAAAACTAGGGAGTGGTGTAAACGCAAAATATTTTTCTCCACTCGACCTCCTGACGACTATCGAGATTTCGTCTTACACACGATATGTGGGAGTGCTTCTGCTGCGTTTCAAATGCGACCACTCTTCATATTAGTTTTGAAAAATGTTGTACAAAGAACAAAAATTTATTAATATGTCCTTAGGCGTGCTATAGTAGTAAATTTTTGAAAAATAAAAGAAGATTTATTATTAATATTATACAGAGTACAAAAATTTATTAGATGCCAAAATCATGTGCTTTCAAGTTGTGCCCTTACAATAGTCATACGCAGAAGATAAATTGTAGTAAGTTTTTAAAGTGCTCGACATTTTATTTTATTTTCTAATATTTCTATTACAATATATTAGGATTTATACACTTAATATATCAAAGCCTTACAAATAAAGATGACAATTGGAGTAGGATGGGACAGATTTAGTTATCTCTTACTTATCTTAAAGAAAAAATTTACCTTCATCCTAACTTAAGGAATATAAATTTTTTTGTCACATTCTCATTCCTATTAGATAATTAATAGGTATATCATGTATTCATACTTGTTTTTTTACTCTTTTAATATCAATTAATCAATATTTATAAAATTATAAATAATTATTACAAAGGAAACATAATATTATAATTTTAAAAGAACATATTCTCCTTAATAAGAAATTATAATTATATGCATTTCAAATTAGAATACCAAATAGAAATAGAAGTTAATGAAAACCAAAATATTTATTCAATTTACAAACATTAATGAAACAAATTTGATCAAATTTAAAAATATTTTAAATGTCTTTTTACTCTCATTCTTTATATATATATATATATATATATATATATATATATATATATATATATATAAATATAAATATAATTTACCTAATAAACTTATGTAAAATACTGACAAACCAGTATTTCCTGATGCGTATAGTTTTATTGTCCTTAAGGATCTCAAAACTAGCAAGATCTCTGAAAAGAGTATAAAATAACCCAGAATATTTTTAGAAAAGGAAGAGAGCTAAATAATGAAACTCAGATGAGATAAGAATGAAAAATACTAAATTTGGTGTCTTGGAATGGAGGAATAACTCTCTATTTATAGAGTTAGGAAATAATCAATTAAATGAAAGAAATTAAAAATCATAAAAATTTCAACGTTGTAGCAATTATATTATTTGAACGTTGGTATTAAAATGTTAACGTTGGTAATTAAGAAATGTTAACGTTGCCAAATCTAACATTGTAATACAACATTTTCATATTTTGCAATATTATAATAATATATTATAACAATCCCCCACATATTGTAAAATAAGTTGAAAGAAACAGTCTTTGACTCAAATAGTTCAAACATTAAAAGAAAGATAAGAAATTTTTATTTTGGGTCTCATAGGATGTAATGCATTAGAGCTGGTATAGCAAGCTATATGAACCAGTCTTAGATTTAGAAACTTAACACAAAGTGTAATTGGTATGACAAGCTATATGAACCAAAGACACTTGATGTGTGTTAGAGGTTTATCAATCACAATACACCTCCACAATCCTTGTTGTTATTGCTGTGTTGCACTTACTAGGCCATGCGCATGCCCGGTATTTATGAGTGCTCTAGAGATCATACCAAGATCTAATGCAAGCAGCCCCACTCGACACTCATATAAGTGATTTCATCAAGCGTATGTTGAAAATCATACACCACCCATAAGGGATATGAAAATCATTAAAACTTTGTTTAAGCTAAAATTGTTCACCACATAGAATTTTAATGACAAAGTTTAGCCTCTCAATAATGCAGTCTTTAGGACTTTCACACACACCATAGGAAGGGACATAATTGATTAAAATCAATTTAGTCATATCATAACTAATAAGTGACTTGTTTTTACCCATATGAACCTTATTCATGGGATTTCCAATCAGAAAGGTTGGGTTACCATCACTTGTTTGTTTACAAGTGGCTTAATTCTCATTCCCCTCGATGTTTCTAATATCATTTGTCTTCCCAAGGGTTTTGTCAGAGGTTCTGCTAGATTCTGTTCCGACTTCACATAATCAATAGAAATAGTTTCACTCTTTAGCAGCTGCTTCACCAAGTTGTATCTCAATTGTATATGTCTATTCTTTCCATTGTAATTCTTGTTTTTAGCTATAGCTATTGCTGATTGACAATCATAGTGTATTGATACTGATGGGGTTGGTTTCATTCCTAGTGGAATGTTCGCTAAGAAATTTTCAACCACTCAGCCTCATTTCCAGCCATCACAAGAGCAACAAACTCAGATTCCATTGTTGATCTTGCGATAATAGTTTTACCTGACGGATCTCCATGTAATCGCACCACCCCCAAGTGTTAATACATAACCATTAGTGGATTTTGTCTCATCTGAATCACAGATCCAGTTAGCATCACTGTACCCTTCTAGTACAACGAGAAATCCACTGTATTCAATGGCATAATCCATTGAACCTCTTAAGTATCTCATAAGCCTAGCAAGTGCATCCCAATGTTTCTGATTTGGACATTGAGTGTACCTACTCAGTCTACCTACTGCATAAACAAAATCAGGTCTAGAAAAGCTCATCAAGTGTAGTAAGCTCCCAATGATCTTGGCATATTGAGGCTGGGATAATGATTCTCCTATATTTTTCATTAATGTAGAATTAACATCATAAAGGGTACTCACAGATTTTAGGTCATAGATCCCAAACTTCTTAAGAAGTTCCTTAATGTATTGTTCTTGAGATTGTAATATATTATCTCCCTTCCTTACGATTCTAATATCTAAAATCACATTGGCTTCACCCATGTCTTTCATTTCAAATTTTGATCCTAGAAACAATTTAGTTCTAGCGACAATCTCATTGCATGTACCAAAGATTAACATGTCATCCATATACAAGCATATAATGACACAATCACCATTTTCAGATTTAGAGTACACACATTTATCAGCATCATTAGGTGAAAAACCATCACAAAGCAACACATAATCAAGTTTTTCATGCTTTTTTGGTGCTTGTTTCAACCCATACAAGGATTTTAAGAGTTTACATACTTTATCCTCTTGACCAAATACAACACACTCTTTAGGTTAGGTCGTATAAATTTCCTCCTCTAAATCACCATTCAAAAAAGTTGTTTTAACATCCATCTGATGTATCACTAGTTTATGGATAACTGCTAAAGCTAACAACACTTGGATAGAGGAAATCCTAGTCATAAGAGCAAAAGTATCAAAGTAATCTATGTGGGGTTTTTTAGTAAAGCCTTTTTCTACTAATTTTGCCTTATATTTCTCTATGGATCCATCAAGGTGATATTTCTTCTTAAAGATCCACTTACAACAAATAAGTTTTGCTCGTTTAGGAAAATCTACTAAAGTCCAAATATTATTTTTCTTAATTGATTCAATTTCAGTCCTAATGGTCTTATCCCACTGTTTTGCATCAAGAGCACTGGTAGCTTCTACAAACTTGGTGGATCATTATCAACAAGATAAGTATAAAAGTCATCTCCAAAGGAAGTTTCCTTTCCCTGTCTTTTACTTCTTCTCAAATCCTCATTAATGGTATCACAATTATTATTATCATCAACAGGTTGAGACATCTCACCAACCTTTAAGGGAAACACACGTTAAAAAAACTCATCATTTTTCGTCTCCATTATAGAATTTCTATCAAGTATGTTGCTTTTAACAACTAGAAACCTATAGGCAACACTATGTTCAGCATAACCTAAGAACATACAATCAAAGGTTTTAGAGCCTATTTTCCTTTACTTAGGACCAAGTAACATCACCTTAGCTAAGCACCTCCACACTCTTAGATATTTAAGGTTAGGTTGGTAACCTTTCCACAACTCATAAGGAATTTTTCCAATTTTCTTATGGGATATTCTATTTTGTAAAAAAACAAGCAGCAACCAAGGCTTCCCCCCAAAGGTTATCAGGTGCACCAGAACTAAT
>NC_028357.1:18455274-18517493 GCF_000741045.1 Vigna radiata var. radiata
TCTAAGGCATAAAGGGTGTGTTTTAATATCAAATTGAAGCATAAAAATAACGATTTTTAGACCGTTATCACAACCCCAAACTTAGAACTTTGCTTGTCCTCAAGCAAACAAGACAAAACTTGGCTTTCCACTTTTTCATCAAAATAGTTCAACAATCTCAAAACTCATTCTTCTCACAACAAGTCATTACTCAATTCAGATTTTCATTGGAATCTTATCAAGATGCATGCATGGTTTCAATACAATTCAGTTCACATAGTCATATATTTTCCAACAAATGTTTTACTTATGAACGATCCTTCAACTAAGCAGAGATGCAAACATGGAATTCATCAATTCCAAGCAAGTGTTTCACTCAATTACTCAAGTGTTTAAGAGGGTACTCCATATCTCTACTATTCACATGTCTCCTGAAACAAAATTGCCCTTCATCTAATACAATCAACATTCTCACATACAAATGTCATCACAAGGACTTTTTCAAGGGTTATAATGAGGCTGGGCTAACAAGAAAAATTGTTTTTTCTGGATCACAAAATCCTTGAGTCAAGAGAGCTATTTTACCATTCAAAGTTCAAGCACAAATTCTCTTCTTAACAAATTCTCACTCATTCCCAACTCCTTCCCTTTCCTTATTTTTACATTGAGCTCATCCTTCATGCTTTTTCTTTTCTTCTTTTTCTTTTCTCATGCTATTTCTCTTATTCAACACTTGAGCTCAATGCCTTTCTTTTGCCTTTAAAATTCCCCAAAACAACCTTAAACTTGAACCTTTTCAATACCATACAATTATTCTCAACCCAACTCAAGGTAAATATTTTTCAAAGAGAGGTTTTTCATCCTATTTAAGGTTAAGGTTCAAAAAGGCTATAACAAATAATTTCAATCACTTTGGCTGAAAATTTGGCTAAGTAAGGGCTTCCAAAAATGGCCTTGATCATATGACATAAACATGTAATTCAATCATGTGTAAAGACTCAGGCAATATCATTCATGCTTCCATATGAACAACACAATTATCAATGAACACTCTGGAGCTCAAAACCTCACACAACTATGCTTCCTCACACATAATTCATACACCCTACTTAGAATCAAAACCACAATCATAAATTATCACACATCTGTTCACATAGCTAGTGAACCATTCACCTGTATACCAACATGCAATATAATCTCAATCATCATCAAATAAACTCATCATGCAATAACATTAAGTCAAACCATAGTCAGAAACAGTGTACAAGCCAAGCATAGACATCAAAAATAACGTTCAACCTATTCTAAAAAAATCAAAGTACAAAAGAAAAGATAAAAACCCTTGTCCTAAGCACTAGCATCCATCAGTAGATGCCCTCTCACCTCATGGCATCATCTGAGTCCTCCTACTCTCCAGCTTCCGCATCCTTGAAGTCATCCTCTTGATAACGGTTGAAAAACAATTATTTTCATATATCATTTTAGACCAAATTACACCCTTTAAGACTTAGAATGAGCTTAGAATCAAGTAAAACCCAATAAATGAGTCAGTCGAGAGTCAAAAGCTATTTTTAGCCATATTATGCTTGTTTTGCATTGTTTTGAAGCTATTTTGATGAAAGTGAAGATGGAGACTGAAGATAAAGGTCTTAGACTCAAGACAAAAGAAGAAAATTGAAGAAAAGAAGAGTCTAGGAACTGCTCAGCGGAAAAATTGCACCGTTGGGCGGTCCAATGCGAGGAGGAGGCACCTGGCGTGGATGTTGGGCGGATTTGCGATCAGAGGCAAACTGCCGGGCGGTGGCCCCCTACCGCCAGGCGGTGGCGCGATTAGGGGCAAACCGCCGGGCGACAAAAGTGTGTCGCCGGGCGGTTGTCCACTGGGCCTGGGCCTGTTTTCTGTTACGCTCCTCAGCTATAAATAACCGTGTTATGATTTCATTCTCATTCTTTTGATAGAAGAGAGCGGCCAAACCTAATTTTCACTCTCTGGAGAGGATCTCTTGGATGCTTAGGCTCCTTTTCATCTTATCTAGGGTTTGCTTTTCCTTTCTTCCATTATTTTTCATCTAGGTTCACCATGACAATGATGAACTAAACCCTTTTGTTGTTGGGGGAAACAATGTAATCTTTTGAAACTCTCTTTTATTGAAACTTTTGTTTATTTATATGATTCTTCATATGTTGTGATTATCAATTGTTGGGTTCCCATCTACGCTTAATGCTTTTATCGTTTAACTCATTCGATAACTGTTGTTTGTCTCTATTGATACGGGAACGTACAGTACTTGATGGGTGTCGCGGTCCATACAAATTTGATTGCATATAAGAAATGTAGTATAGACTAGGAAGTGACTCCTAGGTCGTCTCTCAAGGACCAAATGCGGTTCGAGTCTTAGGTTTAACATGTAGTGGGGGGGTTTGAAAGTGTTCTTGTAAGGAAAATTAAATTAAAATAATACTGGAAATTAAATACAACCAAACATAATTGAAAACATTAAAATAACTGAACAAAGCATGAAGACCGAACAGTCCTACAGATGACCAAAGCATTCGTATAGTGGTCACTAGAAGGACATATAGCACACAACCATGCAACACATGCAGATGGAGGTACTAGTCTCTGGTTGGATGCCAGTTGTGTCACCAAACTCTCAAGAGAATGAAGCTTACTTTCCAATTTCCTACCAACAGCCGATAAAGAATGGTCAGATCATGAAACTGCAGCTGCTGAGGTTCCTGAACAGGTGGAGAAGGCATACAAGAATTCGGAAATGGTTGATATTGTTGTGGAGCATCATACCATCCCAAGCTAGGGTCATTCCATCCAGGATCGTTACTGTGACCATACTGAACAGGGAAGAATTTATCCAAGAACATATGCTTAAGATCTTCCCAAGAAGTGATGGATCCTGGAGGAAGACAATATAGCCAACCCCTTGCTGCTTCTTGTACNGAATGCGGAAATGCCCTTAAAAACATGTCTTCATCCGGGACATCTGGAGGTTTCATTAAAGAGCATAATGTGTAGAACTCCTCCAAATGTCTAAGTGGGCATTCACCTGCAAAACCATGAAACCTAGGCAGCAAATGTATCAGTCCAGTGTTGAAAACACAAGGAATATCCTCCTCATCAAGTGGAACCGGCTCCCTAGGAGCACTCTCATGAGGTGGATGACGAATCGTACTGTTCTCAACATCGAAATCAGTAGGAGAATCATAATCAGAGTAACAGGCAGAAGAAACAGTATCCACAAAACCAAAATAGGTAGACATGGAAAGAAGGGGAAAAGAAGAATGCATTGAAAATATGCAACTAAAGCTACCTAAATTCAACACACAATGACGAACACACAAAACAGAACATCGCACTCACAACACAAGACAAAACACAACACATACTAACACAACAAAAGACCTAAAACCGAACCGTTGGTCCCCGGCAACAACGCCAAAATTTGATGGGTGTCGTGGTCCATACAAATTTGATTGCATATAAGAAATGCAGTATAGATTAGGAAGTGACTCCTAGGTCCTCTCTCAAGGACCAAATGCGGTTTGAGTCTTAGGTTCAACATTGAGACTAAACGGTCTCTAAAACAAGATTAGTACACTAATTAAAATGTAGTAGATAATAAAGAAAAATTTGGCATGTTATCCTAATGCAACACTCAAGCTAAAGAAATAAAATGCTATTCATCACAAAATCAACAGTTAAAAAGAAAACCCTAACAGTAAAGCAAGATAAATGAGCAAGGTGCTTCCATTAATGCATTAAAATTATCAGTACAAGCTTAAAGTTAAATCAAGTAAAACATCATAAAACAAAAACAAAACAAACAACAAATTAAAAATAACACATGACATTGAAAATAAAATTTAGGACTAAACTACTTCATTCTAGAAGAAAAAGTAAGAAACTTCTCCAAAAAAAATCAACTGTGTGCTTCCCGTAATTTGTGCCACCTCCAACTTAAACTGAAATGAACCATGCAACTCCATTAACCCCATGAAAGCACCGCAACAAGCATTCAAAAAGAAAAGAAATTAAATTGACAAACACCGTGATGCTTCCAAGTCAACTATGTGCTTCCCAAAAATGTAATCACCGTCCCACAAAAGAAATCAATCACCATATGCCTTTTCCTTCACAGCTGGCCGTGAGCTCTCCATAGAAAGGTAATGTGCTACTTGAATCTATCCAAAATTAAAAAGAAATTGATGTCGTGCTGCTCCATTTCCCAATTGAAAAGCAAATAAAAAAAAAGATGTAAAATTCCTTCTCCCAAGTTGGACGTGAAGAAGCAGCGTGTGCACAGCAAAATTAATTGCAAGCTTTTCTAGATAAGAGTAAATGCTGGAACAAAATGAAAGTTGAAAATCAATGCATAAAACCCAAAATCCAAGCTGGACATTCCGCCTACTTTGGTGCTCTCTGAAGCTTGCTGCACCGTTCACCTAGAAAAAAAATAAATACCTTATCTTCCCAACACCAAATCAGCCCTATTGATAGAAATAGAATGTGCTGGAAATAAAACAAACGTTCAATAAAAGGAGCTAAGCTAAATCCATCTTAATAAACTAGCAGCTGTGTGCTTATCAAACTCAAACATAACCCGCAAGTTATCTCTAGCAAAGGAAAGAAAGAAAAAAAAATATGTAACATTCATCCACAATCCAATAACACAAACATAGTTCAAAACTCTCCCAAAAGAAACGTTGCAGCAGCCAATATGCTTCTGAAGTATATCTCCTCTTCTCAAAATATTTTCCAGCCGAGAGTTGCTCTAAAAAACGTTTCAGCACAAAATTCCTCAATCTGCCGAGATTAAAAATTGCTATCCCAAGGGTGACGGCTGGTAGCCTTTCTAAGAGGCCATGTGTCCTCTAAAATGAGGTGGGGTCCACCCTAAAAAATAATAAAACTCTAGGTCATGTGTCCTACAATTTTGGGCCCTCATATTTTTGCCAACAATGGCCCAAATGTGCACAAGTTTGTCTAAAAAGTTTTAAACAACAAAATTACAATACAATTAATTTAAAATGTCTGATATGAGAGTCTTGAATTTATTTTGTCTCCTCCAAATGTCCCAAATTGTGTTTCCAAAATTTTGCCTTAAAATAATAATGCAAATAATTAGCTCAGAAAATTCAAATTAATTAAAATTAGAATTTCCGGTCAAATTAAGCATAATTAGGAAAAACGGGAAAATATAGGACAATTAAGCACAATTCGCTGATTAATTCTAGCACAATAAACTAAGTGAAATCAATAAAATATCGACTCATCAAAATAGACCACACTTAGTCTTTTGCACTCTTGGGCAAAATCAAGACGGAAAACAGGGAACAGTTCAACGGACATCAGGGAATTGACACAGACTCATCACACAGAAAACAAAGACTGACAAGGAAAGAAACAGAATTGCACAGTCCTCAAGAAATCTGGACAAAGAAAGGAAGTAGACAGTATCCACACAGAATTTGAGAAAGCAGATACTCATGAAGTTATCAAAGCAATCCCAAGCATGGAAAAATGATCAGTCAGCTCAAGAGGTGAATCAAAAGCAACAGAACCTCACAGATGCACACTATCAGTGTTTCTCTCAAGTGTTTAAGGTAAACAATGTCAACTCAATGCACTAAAGAGACAAACACAAACAGACTTGGCAAATCAAAAGGTCTTTTAAATCAACACTCAAACACATATGCATGTTTAAATAAAAAGGTCTTTTATGGATCTAATGGGGCCAAGGAAAAGGGAGGATAAATATGGATGAGAAGCTACAAACCAAAAGAAATAGAGGAGCAATGGGGAACAAGTGAAAACACAGTCAAATCACACCCAAACCCTTTAATTCAATCCTCTTCTTGACTCCATCATTCACACAAAAAAAAAATTATTTTTATTTTTCTCATTTTTCTGTATTTTTTTCTCTTTTTTTTTCATCTTGTCTCTTTTCTTTTCGATCTATGTAGGACACAACTGTAAGAGACAAGATATACACGACATATTTACAAAAACAAAAAACAAGAGGAACCAACTAGCCAATTCATCTGAATCTCCCAAGAGACTGCACTTATTCCCAAAACAATTCCAAAGCTCCAAAACTCCCTAAGGTTAAGGTAAACATGGTTTTTCACTTAGGGCTAGTGTATAAGCTTCAAAACAAAGAAATGGGGAAAGCATAGGCTCAAAAGGGGGTATCAGAGGATCACAACAAGGTAGGCTCATTTGGCTAGAGAGGCTCAAGAACAAAACTGCCTTTATCACTTTCAAACATGCATATCAATCAAGAAACATCAAAAAGAGTCAAGCCAAGGCATATGTGCAAGCAATCAAGAGACATAGCACACACAAGAAGGAATATCAAGTGGCTCAAATCTCACACAGAGTATTTCTGTCATAATCAATTCAACCTCTCAAACATCATAATCATCTTCCAAGCAGAGAAAAGCAAGGATTTCAAGCCAATCAGAGTATCAAAGGAGTGAAGGAAAAACCTACAACCTAAACAAAGTCCATAAATCAAGAGAAACATGTAAAATTGTATACAAAACAAAACAACAACTACCTAGAAAACGAAAAATTTAACGCAGAAAACATAAACTAACAAAGAAAATAGAAATCTCCCCCAATAGACCACACTTAAACTACACAGTGTCCTCAATGTGTCACAAGAATAAGATCAGTAATCATAACAATCAACAAATCAAGGACAAGTGCAATAGAAGTGAAGAAAGGGGGAGAAGGAAAAAGGAAACTCCCCTGATCATGGTGGTAGTTGCCAATTTTGGACTATCAGGGAAATGTTCTCCACCACTGGAGTCAACAAGGAAGTCTTGAGGAGGAACTGCTTCAGTCTCCAGATTTGATCAAGCATGGAGATGTCCTCCACAACTGGATCTAAGAAGCATTGATTGTTGATGAGTGGGTTCAGTTGGTGCCCATTGATATTCAAGCCTTTGTGTACAGTAACACTCTTGTCTTCCACCGTGGGTGTTTGTTGGTCAAACTCATGTGTACCTCCTGCAACATAGTTAGTGCAATGTGGTTCTAAAGAAATAACATGCAGAGGTATAACACCCAATCTCAGTGTAACAAGCTGACCCTCAGATATACCCTCAGAACATGAATCAAGTTCAGTAATAGAAACAATATAAATCACAAGTTCAAATTCATGTTCAGTGCATGGAGAACAAACATTCAGATGCGATAACACAAAGTGGTTCTCATTATACAAAGAGGGGGAATGAAAATCATGCTCATGAACAATATAATCAGCAACATACCTATCATCATCATAATCATCAACAACAGAATCTATCTCAGGTATGTTTACCTCCACTTCCCTAGATATGGCTAAAGTGGTGGAAGGTGAAAGTGGTCTACCTATCTCAAAAGTGGTGCTCCTATCTGCCTGTTCCTCAATATTATCATCAGATTCACAGTTAGTATCATCCATCATGAAGTTGGAAGCTGGTTGTAGCACAAAATTGATTTCAACACAAATAAAGCAAGAACCAACTTTACAACTACATTTAAAATTTTCAGAAAACTGTGAAAGATCAAAATTCAATTCTATGTCTAAAGCATCTTCAGTTTTCACAGTTTCTATATCAAAATCATCACTAACATGTGAATCTGCAGCAGGATCAAGAATATTTGAATGCATAAACAACTCAGGCAAAGCAAGTGGGATTTCAAGTTTAGAGAAAACCTGGGTTGATTCATGATTCATCTCACCAATAACAGCAGAATGAGCAACTGCATCCTCAAGTGTAAGAGGGGAGGCATAGGAGGGTAGGGAAGTATATGGTGTAGTAGTAAGCTCATGACTCTGCTCCCCATCTCCTATATGGATGGCACTTACATCATCAAGAATCGGAACAGTCTGAAATGGTGATCCCTCTAAAAATTGAGACTGTTCCTCGGTGCACTGCGCAACCATCTGCTCCACAACTCATTCAATGACGACTCAGAAGAAGTAGAAGATTTGGCAGGTGCCTTTTGATGTTGTTGTTGCCTCTGATTTTTCTGCTGCGGCTGCCTGTTATTGTAGATGTTGGTAGCATAAGCTTGAGGCTCATCATGAGAAGCAGGGTGCTCCAAAGAAGGACAAGCATCCTTATAATGGTCACTAAAAGGACATATAGCACACAACCGTGCAACAGATGTAGATGGAGGTACTGGTCTCTGGTCGGATGCCAGTTATGTCACCAAACTCTCAAGAGAATCAAGCTTGCTTTCCAATTTCCTACCAACAGCTGATAAAGAATGGGCCGGATCATGAAACTGCAGCTGCTGAGGTTCCTGAACAGGTGGAGAAGGCATACAAGAATTCAGAAATGGTTGATATTGCTGTGGAGCATCATACCATCCCAAGCTAGGGTCATTCCATCAAGGATCGTTACTCTGACCATACTGAACAGGGAAGAATTTATCCAAGAACATATGCTTAAGATCTTCCCAAGAAGTGATGGATCCTGAAGGAAGACAATACAGCCAACCCCTTGCTGCTTCTTGTACTGAATGCGGAAATGCCCTTAAAAACATGTCTTCATCCGGGACATCTGGAGGTTTCATTAAAGAGCATAATGTGTAGAACTCCTCCAAATGTCTAAGTGGGCATTCACCTGCAAAACCATGAAACCTAGGCAGCAAAATCTATCAGTCCAGTGTTGAAAACACAACGAATATCCTCCTCATCAAGTGGAACCGGCTCCCTAGGAGCACTCTGATGAGGTGGAGGACGAATCATACTGTTCTCAACATCAAAATCTGCAGGAGAATCATAATCAGAGTAACAGGCAGAAGAAATAGTATCCACATAACCAAAATGCAATGACGAACACACTCACAACACAAGACAAAACACAACACACACTAACACAACAAAAGATCTAAAATCGAACCGTTGGGCCCCGGCAACGGCACCAAAATTTGATGGGTGTCGCGGTCCATACAAATTTGATTGCATATAAGAAATGCAGTGTAGACTAGGAAGTAACTCCTAGGTCCTCTCTCAAGGACCAAATGCGGTTCGAGTCTTAGGTTTAACATGTAGTGGGGGGGTTTGAAAGTGTTCTTGCAAGGAAAATTAAATTAAAATAAAACTGGAAATTAAATACAACCAAACATAATTGAAAACATTAAAATAACTGAACAAACCATGAAGACCGAACGGTCCTATAGATGACTGAACGGTTCAACATTGCGACTAAACGGTCTCTAAAATAAGATTAGTAAACTAATTAAAATGTAGTAGATAATAAAGAAACATTTGGCGTGTTATCCTAATGCAACATCAAGCTAAAGAAATAAAATGCTATTCATCACGGAATCAACGGTTAAAAAGAAAACCCTAATAGTAAAGCAAGATAAATGAGCAAGGTGCTTCCATTAATGCATTAAGATTATCAGTGCAAGCTTAAAGTTAAATCAAGTAAAACATCATAAAACAAAAATAAAACAAACAACAAATTAAAAATAACACATGACATTGAAAATAAAATTTAGGACTAAAACACTTCATTCTAGAAGAAAAAATAAGAAACTTCTCCAAAAAAAATCAGCTGTGTGCTTCCCATAATTTGTGCCACCTCCAGCTTAAATTGAAATGAACCATGCAACTCCATTCAACCCATGAAAGCACCGTAACAAGCATTCAAAAAGAAAAGAAATTAAATTGACAAACACCGTGATTCTTCCAAGTCAACTATGTGCTTCCTAAAAATGTAATCACCGTCCCACAAAAGAAATCAATCACCATATGCCTTTTCCTTCACAGCTGACCGTGAGCTCTCCATAGAAAGGTAATGTGCTACTTGAATCTATCCAAAAGTAAAAAGAAATTGATGTCGTGCTGCTCCATTTCCCAATTGAAAAGCAAATAAAAAAAAAATGTAAAATTCCTTCTCCCAAGCTGGACGTGAAGAAGCAGCGTGTGTAGAGAAAAAATAATTTCAAGCTTTTCTAGATAAGAGTAAATGTTGGAACAAAATGAAAGTTGAAAATCAATGCATAAAACCCAAAATCCAAGCTGGACATTCCGCCTACTTTGGTGCTCTCTAAAGCTTGCTGTACCGTTTGCCTAGAAAAAAATAAATACCTTATCTCCCCAACATCAAATCAGCCCTATTGATAGAAATAGAATCTGCTGGAAATAAAACAAACGTTCAATAAAAGGAGCTAAGCTAAATCCATCTTAGTAAACCAGTAGTTGTGTGCTTATCAAACTCAAACATAACCCGTAAGTTATCTCAAACAAAGAAAAGAAAGAAAAAAAAATATGTAACATTCATCCACAATCCAATAACACAAACATAGTTCAAAACTCTCCCAAAAGAAACGTTGCAGCAACCAATATGCGTCTGAAGTATATGTCCTCTTTTCGAAATATTTTCCAGCCGAGAGTTGCTCCAAAAAATGTTTCAGCACAAAATTCCTCAATCTGCTCAGAATAAAAATTATTGTCCCAACTGTGACGGCTGGTAGCCTTTCTAAGAGGCCATGTGTCCTCTAAAATGAGGTGGGGTCCACCCTAAAAATAATAAAACCCTAGGTCATGTGTCCTACAATTTTAGGCCCTTATATTTTTGCCAACAATGGCCCAAATGTGCACAAGTTTGTCTAAAAAGTTTTAACAACAAAATTACAATACAATTAATTTAAAATGTCTAATATGAGAGTCTTGAATGTATTTTGTCTCCTCCAAATGTCCCAAATTGTGTTTGCAAAATTTTCCCTGAAAATAATAATGCAAATAATTAGCTCAGAAAATTCAAATTAATTAAAATTAGAATTTCCGGTTAAATTAAGCATAATTAGGAAAGACGGGAAAATACCGGACAATTAAGCACAATAAACTAAGTGAAATCAATAAAATATCGACTCATCAGTACTGTCATGAACTGGTGAGAAATTCCTTGATTAAGCAATACCAACCTAGGGATAGGGGGTAGGACAATCAATTTTTTTTGCTTCTGTTCTTAATGCAATCCTAGGGGAGGCTAGGGATAGCAAGCCGGTAATTAGTAATAGGCTCTTCTCGCCGAGGGATCGGGTTAAGGGTAGGCCAAGAAAGTTTGCATAACAATTAGATAATCAAGCACATTAAACAGGAGGAGTAGATAAGAGAGAGTGAATTAGATGAAATTGTCAACCCCCAACAACTCCATTTATCCATAGTTTTTTTCGTCAATTGAATCAAATACATTGCATGTTTATTTTTTGTCTTTGCATTCACAACAATTAATCTTTTTCTACAAGTCTTACGATTTTAATTCACACGAACAATAAGGCCTTTCGAGTCTCTTGGGAAGAACGATATTTAGCTTTCCCGATTATATTACTTGCACGATCTAGTACACTTGCCAGTGAGTCAACAAGTTTTTGGCGCCGTTGTCGGGGACTCGAGGTTATTTTTAGTTGTGTGAATTGATTGACATTTGACTTGTTTTTTTTTATTTGTTTTTATTTTGTTTTGTTTTATTTTCTGTAAAAGTGTTTTTAGGGTGTGTTTCTTGTGTATGCAGGAAACAATACACACTAGAAGTAGAAAAGACCAGCAACCTCTCTTGGATGGACTCTTAGACAGGAGAAGGAGGAAAGTTAGACGCCCTGCAAGTGAAAACTTTCCTTCTCTTGAAGAACTTTTGCACTCTTCATTTGAGACCTCTGCATAGAATATTGAGGGGATGGCGGACCAACCTCCTCCTAGGCGTACACTTACGGACGCATCCAACATGGTGGGTCCTATGAACTTCAACAGCATAGCTTTGCCTGCAGACAATGCAACTAATATGGTTATGAACCCTGCTCTTATTCAGCTTGTTCAGAGTAATCAGTTTCACGGAATGTTAAATGAAAATCCATATGATCATTTAACCACTTTCAGCGAGATTTACAATACCGTGAAGATTAATGGAGTCTCTGACGACAGGGTTAGACTCGATTTGTTTCCTTTCTCTCTTGGAGGAAACACCAAAGCGTGGTTGCATTCGTTTGAGGAAGGCACATTCAGAAACTGGGATGCGTTGGCAACAAAATTTGTGAACAAATTCTTCCCACCAACCAAGATTAATCAAGGGAAGTTGGAGATCTCTTCATTCAAACAGGGAATGGAGGAAACTCTGGGTCAAGCGTGGGATAGATTTAAAGGCTTGTTAAGAAAGACCCCTGTCCATGGACTTGATAAAACTTCATATCTACTTGCCTTCCTTGGAGGCCTTCATACTCAGTCTAAAATGATGTTAGATGCTTCAGTTGTAGGCAACATAAATACCAAGACTGAAGATGAGGCTTATGAATTGATCGAGAGCATGACTATGAGTGAGGTGGTACATAGTGAGAGAGGTACGCAGAAAGGAGGACTCTTGCATCTCCCTACTAATGATGCAATGGCAACTCAAAATCATCTCCTGACCCAAAAATTGGACAAGTTAACAAAGATCCTCGCTGAATTTCCAATGGGGGTAAGGAATGTTTCCCAGACTCAGCAACTTTGCAATTTATGTGGTGGTGACCATATCAATGGTCAATGTACTTTCCCTGAGGAGTTGTAGCAAGATGTTAACTACATGGGAGCCCAGTTTTAATACAAGCAAGGTACTTTCAACCAAGGCAGTTCCAGCCAAGGTTGGAAGAACCACCCTAGTGTGGGACAAAATCAGAATAATTCTTCTAGACAGGTAGGAGGCTTTCGACAACAACAACCATCACCTTTATGGCAGCAAGTGAGCAGCTTGACAGAGACAGTTAGAGACCTCAGTGATCGATTTCATAAATTTTTCAAAGTCTATGAGTCTCAGCTAAATAGTAACCAAGCTAGCTTCAGATCATTGGAGTCGCAGATTGGCCAGCTGTCTAAAAGGATAGAAACCACCGAGAAGAATCAGTTTAGGGATAATACTGATATTAACCCTAAGGATGAGTGCAAAGCTATTCTTACAAGCCATAAAAGGATAGCAGAAGGGGAGCCAAATGATTTTGAAAACAATGAAAACGGAGATGAGGAGATGATGAGTGCTAATGAAGTCAATGAAAAAGGAAGCAGTGAAGATGAAATTGAACTCACTGATGAGGAAGAGGATCCTGAAGAAGACGTTATTAATCCAAAAAAGGAAGAAGGAGTTGAATTCACTAAAGGAGAGGAGGAGTTTGTAAGTCAACCTCAAAAGATGAAGTATCCACCTAAGGTAGAAGATCCAGGATGTTTAATAATCTCATGTGTTCTGAATGAGTGTGATGTAGGGGAAGCCATGATAAACTCTGGAGCTAGTATTAATATCTTACCCAAGCATTTCTTAACAAAGTTCAGAGGACTAGTGTTGAAACCATCTAGTGTTATTGTGACGGTAGCAGATGGATCCATGGCAAAACCAATTGGTATGGCGGAGGATGTGATTGTGCGAGCGGAGCAACTTGAGTTCTTAGTTGATTTTATTGTCATGGATGTGGACAATGATGAAGAGATTCCTGTGATTTTGGGAAGACCTTTCATGGCAACATCCAAGATGCTTATTAGTGTCCATGATAAAAGGATAATGATGAGATATGAGGAATATTTGCTTCTCTATACTGGCTCTTAGGAAGAAGAGGTCGGAGTAATAAGGAGAGCCAGACATAAGAAGCCTGAGAGAGAAGCTGCATCTGAAGATAGCACATCAGGTATTGCTTATACTGACAGCTGTAATATTTTGCAGGTACTTGTAAATCAGAAAGGAAGATTCATCCATCCTGAACTAAAGGAAGACCCATTCCAACCAGGCATTAAAGTAAAATTTAAGAAGAGGGAGTGGGTATTAAAAGAGCCAAAGGAGAAAGGGATGGTAGAGACTGAGACATCAAACAATGTAGATATCAAGCAGGTGGATAAAAGAAAGCTGAGAATCCGGTGTACTGGAGACACCAACAAGAAGGATAATACGTGACGTTGCTGGGACAATTATATTTTGTGTAAATATTAGTTTTTGTTTTATGTTTTTGTTGAACTTGTAAATTTTTGAATTCTTGAACAATTTTTGGGTGGCATCTACTGGGGGATGCTAAATTTTATGGCATTACTGAAGAACACAGGAAGGTACACCTACTGATGGGTGTTGGAAAGATTTGCACTTACTGACAAGTGCTAAAGAGGTTTGGGTCAGGCTCGTGACGTTAAACAAGTGCTACTAGGAGGCAACCTAGATTCTCTCTCTTATCTTTGCATTTAAATTCTTAGAATAGGTTGAATTTTATATTCAATGTGTATGCTTGGCTAGAATACTTTTTTTGAAGATCTTTGACTGAATGATTTGCATGATGAGCCTATTTGATGAGAATTTAATGTGGATGAGAATTGAGTTGCAATGCATGATGATATTCTGTGAAACAGATGGGTGATGAATTATGATTGTGGTTATGATGCTAAGCAGGGTGTATGAATGAATATTGTGTGAGAAAACATGTTGTGTGAGGTATTGAGCTCTAGAGTTTTCATTGTTGTATGTATTGTTCACAGGAAAGCATGAATGATATTGCCTTAATCTGGATGATTGATTGAATTGCGTGTGAATGTCATATGATCAAGGCCATTTTTGAAAACCCTTCTCTAGCCAAATTTTCACCCAAAGTGTTTATAAATATTATACCATTTTTGAACCTTAGCCTTAAACAGGATGTGAACCGTTGTCTTGAAATTTTGTACCTTGAGTTGGGATGAGCTTAATTGTATGTGATGAAAAGATTCAAGTTTGGGGTTGCATGGGGGAAATTGAAAAGAAAATTGAAAAGCATTGAGCTCAAATATTGTGAAAGAAAAATACACGAGAAAAAGAAAAGAAAAGAAGAAAAACATGAAGATGGGCTCAATGAAAAAGAAAAGGGAAAAAGTTGGGAATAAGTGAGATTGGTGAGGAAGAGAGTTGTACTTAAATGATTATCATGGTAGCTCTCTTAACTCAAGGATTTTGCATTCCAGAAAAACCAATTTCTTTTGTTAACTCAGCCTCATTACAAGCCTTGGAAAAGTCCTTTTGATGGCATTTGCATGTAAGAATTTTGGTTGTTCTAGATGAATGGCAATTTTGTTTCATATGACTTGTGAATGATAGAGTGTTGGATGTCACCCTAAACACTTGAGTGATTGAGTGAAACACTTGCCTGGTGAGAATTGCTAAATTTCATGATTGCATCTTTGCTTAGTGGATTGATCATTCATAATGTGTAACATCTGTTGAATAACTTGTGAACTAAATTGAATTGAAAGCATGTATGTATCTTGATTTGATTCCACTGAAAATCTACAGTTGAGTAGTTCCTGTCATGTACTTTAGGAATGTTGAACCATTGGATGAAATAGTAGAAAGCCAAGCTTTGTTTTGTTTGTTGTTTTGTTTTGTTTGCTTGAGGACAAGCAAAGTTCTAAGTTTGGGGTTGTGATAACGGTTGAAAAACATTTATTTTCATATACCATTTTAGACCAAATTACACCCTTTAAGACTTAGAATGAGCTTAGAATCAAGTAAAACCTAATAAATGAGTCAGTCGAGAGTCAAAAGCTGTTTTTAGCGATGTTATGCTTGTTTTGCATTGTTTTGAAGCTATTTTGATGAAAGTGAAGATGGAGACTGAAGATGAAGGTCTTAGACTCAAGACAGAAGAAGAAAATTGAAGAAAAGAAGAGTCTAGGAACCGCCCAGTGGCAAAATTGCACCGCTGGGCGATCCAGTGCGAGGAGGAGGCACCTGGCATGGACGTTGGGAGGATTTGCGATCAGAGGCAAACCGTCGGGCGGTGGCGCCCTGCCGCCGGTCGTTGGCGCGATTAGGGGCAAACCGCCGAGCGGCATAAGTGTGCCGCCAGGCGGTTGTCCGCTGGGCCTGAGCCTGTTTTCTGTGACGCTCCTCAGCTATAAATAACACTGTTACGATTTCATTCTCATTCTTTTGATAGAAGAGGGCGGCCAGACCTAATTTTCACTCTCTGGAGAGGATTTCTTGGATGCTTAGGCTCCTTTTCATCATATCTAGGGTTTGCTTTTCCATTCTTCCATTATTTTTCATCTAGATTCACCATGACAATGGTGAACTAAACCCTTTTGTTGTTGGGGGAAACAATGTAATCTTTTGAAACTCTCTTTTATTGAAACTCTTGTTTATTTATATGATTCTTCATATCCTATGATTATCAATTGTTGGGTTCTCATCTACACTTAATGCTTTTATCGTTTAACTATTTCGATAACTGTTGTTTGTCTCTATTGATACAGGAACATACAGTACTGTCATGAACTGGTGAGAAATTCCTTGATTAAGCAATACCAACCTAGGGATAGGGGGTAGGACGATCAATTTTTTTTGATTCTGTTCTTAATGCATTGCTAATTGTTAGGGGAGGGTAGGGATAACAAGCCGGTTATTAGTAATATGCTCTTCTCGCCGAGGGATTGGGTTAAGGGTAGGCCAAGAAAGTTTGCATAACAATTAGATAATCAAGCACATTAAACAGGAGGAGTAGATAAGAGGGAGTGAATTAGATGAAATTGTCAACCCCCAACAACTCCATTCATCCATAATCTTTTTCGTCAATTGAATCAAATACATTGCATGTTTATTTTTTGTCTTTTCATTCACAACAATTAATCTTTTTCTACAAGTCTTACGATTTTAATTCACACGAACAATAAGGCCTTTCGAGTCTCTTGGGAAGAACGATATCGGGCTTTACCGATTATATTACTTGCACGATCTAGTACACTTGCTAATGAGTGAACACCTCCTCCTCATCCTCATCCATGCCTGGTGCTCCAGCTGCTCCAACTCTATTACCTTGTGCCTGCTCCTAAGGCCAAGCCATAGCACTATGGAACTCATCCATAGTCCACCTGTGCACCAGTGGTGTATCATATAGCCCCACTATCATCTCGACAGTAGCTATTTGACCCCTGCGAATAGACTCCAATCTGGCCTCCATCATGGACATATACATGTCCCTCATCTGGAATGACTCTGCATGTTGTGTAGGTGCATCCTCCTACTGTGCTGCTCCTCTCCTAGGATGTCTCCTACGAACTGCTTCAGCTGCCTCATCTCCTCCACAGAACTGACGATAATAAGAGAGATCTATGGCTTTCTTAGGCCTCTCATATGGTGGAACAAAAGTATCCACCCCAGCCTACTGGCACAAAAAAGTAATCAAGGACGGATGTCGTTGGCGATAACCTCACCAACGTTCACATCCATCTGCCTCAACATGTAATAAATGAAGATAATCCTATGCATGGTGATATCAGAGACATGGGAGCATGGCTGAATATTGGCATGAGCAAATGTCATCCAATACTTTGCCAGAAGAGTCAAATTTGCCCTCTTGATGTTAACGGGCACTCCATTTGGGTTCCTCTAAAAATGTCCTCTAGGGACACACATGACCCTCTCAATATCAGTATGATATCTAAACTCCCCTGTGTATGCTGCATACTGACACTGCTCTCTTGGCCATTCAGTGCCTAAGAAGCTATTAATGGTGTCGGGGTCATAATGAACAATCTTCCCCCTGACATAGCTAGTAAACCTATCCATCTCCACTCCTCCTATGGATAGGGCATTTGTGTAGAACTTCTTCACGAGTTCTATACTAGGTGGTGCAGGATATGTGGCCAACTTCTCCCGGTTCCTTCTTTCAATCTCTAATCCAAATTGAGGAGCTAAGTTTGGGATGAAAATAGCCTTCCTCTGCATCAACAATCTTATTTCTTGAACAATCTTCTTTCTTGAAAATAACCTTCCTCTTTCCTCTTGTTCCCCATAGTTTTCACTCTTCTTAATGACAACGACATCCCTACATCCAATAAAGTTCATAAAACCATAGAGATTCATCATTAGGGGTTAGTAAATCATCAATTATAGAATTTCTATCAAGTATTTTGCTTTTAACAACTAGAAACCTATAGGCAACACTATGCTCAGCATAACCTAAGAACATACAATCAAAGGTTTTAGAGCCTATTTTCCTTTACTTAGGACCAGGTAACATCACCTTAGCTAAGCACCTCCACACTCTTAGATATTTAAGGTTAGGTTGGTAACCTTTCCACAACTCATAAGGAGTTTTTCCAATTTTCTTATGGGATATTCTATTTTGTAAAAAAACAAGCAGCAACCAAGGCTTCCCCCCAAAGGTTATCAGGTGCACCAGAACTAATAAGCATAACATTCATCATTTCCTTAAGGGTTTTATTTTTTCTCTTAGCTACTCCATTAGACTCAGGTAAATATGGTAGGGTCATTTCATGGATAATTCCTTGTTTAACACAAAATTCATTAAACAATACATACTCATCGCCTCTATCTAGAATAATCATCTATAATGGTCACAGACTAATTTTTGCCTCCTCTAGACATGGTTTGTTTCATATCAGTTAGATTAATATGAATTAACACTAACAATTCAGTTTGGCGTTCTACAGAAAAACATGTTTTCTTTGTTATTTTAGATTCTACACATATATCACATTTACTACTTTGTTTATTGTTAAGCCCCTAGCAAGTGTACCAGATCGTTATCAAATAATATATAAACAGTAAGTCCGAGTATCGTTTTCCCAAGGGACTCTTAGGCCTTATCTTTCATGTAATTTGATCTTATAAGACTTGGAAAGAAATAAACTTATAGTGTGAATGCAAAACAAAAATAAACATGCAAATGCAAGTGAATCAATTGACAAGGAAAAGATATGGATGAATGGGCTTGTTGGGGTTTACAAGTTCATCTTACCCACTCTCTTATATATACTTTATTTAATTTTTTTCACTTAATTATCTAATTGTCATGCAAACTTTCTTGGCCTACCCTAAACCCAATTCCTTGGCAAAAAGAGCCTACTATTAATTACTAGTTTACTATCTCTAGTCTTCCTATGGAATTAATAATGCATTAAACACTGAAGCAAAATACAATTGATCGTCCTACCCTTATCTCTAGGCAGTATTGCCCAATCAAGGAATTTCCTATCAGTTCATGACTTCCCCGTACGTTCCCGTATTGATAAAGGCAAAGATCTTCTTACCGAATGAGTTAAACGATAGAAGAATTTAGAATAGATAAGAAACCCAAAAATTGATAATATAAGCATATGCAAGCATATGAATAAAACAAGAATTTCAATATAAGAGAGTTTCAAAAGATTACATTGTTCCTCAACAACAAAGGGTTTAGTTCACCATGGACATGGTGAAACTAGATGGAATTAAATGAAAGAATGGAAGAGAAAACTCTAGATTTGAAAAATTGGAGCCTAAGCATTCAAGAAATCTCCTCCATGGAGTGTAGAACTACTCTGGACGTCTCTTCCTGCCAAAAGATTACTTTGAGGGTTGCACTTGGGCTATTTATAAATCATAAAAGTAACAGAATTTACCCAACATTGCACTGCTCAGCACCTAACTTGGTCGCTCAACGGTTTGCCTCTAATCGTAGGACCGCTCAGCAGTTTGCCTCTAATCGTTCTGGACAGTCAGCGGCACCGCTTGGGTGAGAAGCAGTGGATTTGCCTTCGAGTCTAGCGCTCAGCGTTGGAATTTGGCGTGGAGCGGTGGACTTGACTCTTTTTTCTTCCTTTTTTCCTCTTTTCTTGAGTCTAAGTCCTCCCCACTTCACTTCCATCTTCAATTCTCATCAAAACCCTGCATAACAATGCAAAAACAAGTATAATATCTCTAAAAACAACTTTTGTCTCTCATGTGACTCAACTAAGTGTTTTACTTGATTATAAGCTCATTCTAAGGCATAAAGGGTGTGTTTTAATATCAAATTGAAGCATAAAAATAACAGTTTTTAGACCGTTATCATTTATCATGCATATTAATCAATCCTAGTCGTTGTAATTTCAAAACATATGAGAATTCACATGTCCTAATCTAGCATGCCATATATCATACAAGTCAATAATATAAGCAGAAGAAGTTGATTCATTAATATTTTCATAAACATTTGGAATTAAGAGTCCTTAACCACAATATCCCTTCCACAAGAAAACATTATTTTTTGTCATAATGATCTTGTTAGACTCAAATGACTCTTTAACCCCCATCTTTCCCAATAGTGCTACAGAGATTAAATTAACTTTGATTGATGGCACATGTAGCACATCACTCAAGGCCAGAGTCTTTCCAGATGTGAGTTTAAGAAAAACTTTCCCTTTTCCTAGAACAGGAGTGGTCCTAGAATCTCTGAGGTAGACATGTTGTTCTTCATCCCCTACGCTAGTGTAAGAGTGATGAGTCGATGTTTTATTGACTGTATTTGGTTTATTGCGCTTAAATAAATAAGGGAATTGTGCTTAATTGTCCGGTATTTTCCCGTTTTTCCTAATTATGCTTAATTTGATCGAAAATTCTTATTTTAGTTAATTTGAATTTTCTGAGCTGATTAATTACATTTTTAGTTGTAGGGAAATATTGGAGATATATTTTGGAGCATTAGGAAGGAGGCAAATAAATTAAAGACTCTACAACAACGCATTTCAAATTTTAATTACATTGTAAATTAGTAGTGTAGAAAGCTTTCATTAAACTTGTGCACCTTGGGCCATTGTTAGCAAAATTTATGATGGGCCCAAAGTTGTAAGACATTTGGCACCTCCCTAGGGTTTCTTTTTAGGGTGGACCCCACCCCATTTTTGAAGGACACATGGTCCTAGGGATTGTGACCAGCCGTCACTTTTCATTATTCATTGGCTGCTGCAAGGTTTTTTGGAGAGAGCTTTGAACAATTTTTGGGCTATTGGATTTTGGATGAATGATAGAACCAACATTTTCTTTTCTTTTCTTTGGAGAAGCATGATTAATTTCCTTTTTGTTGGAAGCATTGTGTTTGATTATTAGAAGAAGGGCTGAGCACATCTCATTTTATTTTATTTAGAATTGTTGAATCGGCGTGGTTGCTGGAACGCTTGAAGAACGTTGGTTGCTGAAAGAAAAGTGTGTCACGGGTGAAGAAAAGAGAGTGCCAATTTTTCTTTGGAAAAAGGAAGCGGTGCAACAAGCTTCGGAGAGCACCAAGCACACGTTATTGTTTTTTTTTTTATTTGAATTAAAAGTTGATTCTCGTGGATAGTGCGGAAGCAGCACGATGGTTGCTAAATATGCACACACGGGATTTCATTCACATTTCTGGAAAAGCGTTGGCTTTCTTCTTTTTCTTTGTCCACTATAGCTGTTTAGTTTAATCAAGCATTCTTAAATTAGATTTTAATTCCAGCACCGTTGCTTATTTAGTCTTTTAAATTGGAGATATGGTATAGCATATGGTCACGGGTTCATCCAGATCTTTTCTCTCTTTTAGATTCAGTTGACCCCTTTATTATATAAAAAGGTGGTGTCTCGATTGGAGCATTTTTTGAAGAAAAACGGTGACTGAATGGGAGAAACAGAAGGTGGCGCACTTTCATGATCCTTGAGGAAATACGGTGATGCAATTGAATTATTTTGGAAAAGCACATTTCTTGGAGAATGAATGAAATGGGAGTCACGCCCAAGAAGGTGTTTAGGCCATTTGAAAATGCAACTTGTTTTGGTAAATGCACAAGTGGTCACATGAGGTGTTAGATAAATTTATGTCTTCTTAGTTTTCTTTGCTTTAAAATACTTTAAATTGCATTTTGAGTTGTTTTTCATTTGCTTAATTTACTATTGCATTTTAATAGTTTTAATTATGTTTGGAGATTTATCTACTGTAGTGTTCAGTTTAATGTTTTTTTACATTTACTTTAATGTTGCCTATTTTGTTTGATAGTGATAACTTAACTGTCATGTTAGCTTAAGTTAGTCGGGTTGGTCATTAATAAAGTTACTTTGCTCCTTTGAGATTCCCGGACTGTCTTTATGTTTATTCTGCTCTACCTGGCATTCTATGAAATCTGACTGTGTTCTTGCAAAGGGTATACACTTAGTTGCCCAATGGTGATTGTATCTTCGCTTAGTTGATCAATCTGTATAGAACACAATAGATGGAATAGGTGTATTGCGTTCGCTTAGTTCGTGATTATGATAGCATGATTGACCTTTGCTTAGTCGGTTAGCTGTGCTGGATTAGAGGTTAGAGTAGTTTATTCATGAGACTCTTGCACTATAATTGTCATACTGCTGCTCTGATTTGGCTCAATATTTAATTTGTTGTGTGCTTGCGATTGAGTATACGCTTAGTTGCCTAATCGGTGTTTAATCTTCGCTTAGTTGATTAGACTGTTTGGTCTATGACTGATTAAATTTGTTCATTGCATTCGCTTAGTTTGCAATTTTGAAGACCGAATTAGCCTTCGCTTAGTTGGGTGATTTGTGTCGGATTTGAATTAGAGTAGTGTGTACTTGTCATTGATCTGTGATTGGAAGCATAGTAATCGTTTTCATTTTGTATTCGTTTATGTTTTTACATTTATGTTTACATCTGTGTTTACATTTCTGTTTGCATCTATGTTTTAATTTAGTTTATTCGCATTCACAAACTCTTCACCAACCCCCCCCCACTTCGTGTCTGACCTAATTCTCGAACCACATTTGGTCCTTGAGAGACAACCTAGGAGTCACTTCCTAGTCTATACTGCATTCTTTTATGCACACTAAATTTTGCAGGGGGTGCAACACCCATCAAAATTTTGGAAGGCACTTCTGTTTGCATAGATATTTCTGGTAGCACTAGAGTCTACCACCCATTTGCTCACATTGGTCATCAGATTTACTTGAGAAACGATCGCATCAATAATGTCATCTCCTTCGGCTATATTTGTCCTAGGAGGATTGTCGTTCCTCACTCTATGCCAAGTGGGTTTAGATTCATTGGGACGAGATTTAAGAAAATTATTTTTCTTTTTGTGATCAGGTTTGTGTACATACCTTTTAGGAGCACCAACAACTTCATACAAGTCTAAAAGGGTGAAAACGCGTTATTGCCAGCGCTAGAAGTTTTGTCTAGAGAAAACCTCGATTTTTGACACATCTGGAAGTGATTTTGCGAAGACCTTTTGGGCTCCGAGAACAATGGTTTTGCTCTCCGAAGGCATACTATTGATGTCAGCCATAAGTCCTTAAGATTATTGTAAAAAGTTGAAAAAACAATACTTCTTAAAGTATGTAGTTTCACTGTCTTTAAGGACTTATCCGTGGTGTGTTGCACAAGTCTCCTAGGATACAACAAGAACTTCTCAGACTTTCTCTGAGGGTCTCAGAACTAGCAAGGATCTATAAAAAGAAAGAGCTCTCTATTTACAGAGTTAAGAAAGAATCAATTAAATAAAAGAAATTAAAAATCATAAAAATTTTAACGTTGCAGCAATTAAATTATTTGAAAGTTGCTATTAAAATGTTAACGTTGACAATTAAGAAATATTAGCGTTGCCAAATCTAACGTTGCAATACAACGTTTTCATATTTTGCAATATAATAATAATATATTATAACATAAACTATGCATATTTTAATAATTTAAATTGGAACGGGATGACGGTAAAAATGGGTATTAGTACGGTATGAAAATGGGGACGAGGCGAATATGTAATTACTTATCCTCATTACTCATTCATATCCATACCTAGTCAATGGAAAGTTTTCTCCTCAAAACGAACAATATCTACCGGGACGAGTTTATTTGTCATCGGATCCGTATTTACAAATATGTCCATAACAAAGACAAAAGAAATACATAAAATGATAAAAAAAATAATTCTCAAATATATTTCAAAGATTAAACCTTTACCCCCTTGTACAATTCTTATAATTTAGTTTTTATTTCACAAATATAATATATAATACTTAATTATTTATAATCAAACATCTTCGTTAAAGAATATTGATAAAATTTTATAAATATTTTTATTTATAAATTTGAACATAAAAATTATGAAAAATATAAACGCTATGAAAAATAATAAATGTAGTAAGTTTTTAATGTGCTCGACATTTTATTTTATTTTTGTAATATTTTTATTATAGTATATTAGGATTTATACACTTAACATATCAAAACCTTATAATAGATATCACAATTGGAGTAAGATGGGATGAATTTCGTTATCTCATACTTATTCTTAAAGAAAAAATTAGTATAAAATTTTTGTTACATTCTCATTCCTATCAACACTAGTACAAAAATAGTCTATTACGTTGGGTATTTTTGGCCTTTACGACGCATTTGCTAGCAACATTATAGCGGGTGACGTAAATTTACGTAGAATATTACAGGGTGACGTTATTCGAACTCATTTATGTTGAGTACAAAGGTAATTGACGTAAAGTTAACATCTTTTATGTACATTGACGTTAAGGTACATCCTATAGAATAGAGTTTGACGTCCAATATTTGAATAAATGTTTAGTTTTAAAGAAAGATTTTTCATCATGTGGTCGGGGGAACTGACGTAATCTTGACGTCGGCGTAGAAGATTGGTGACGTCATATTCACGTCAAAGTGTAAAATTTGACGTTAATTTTTGAATAAATATTTATATTTAAAAGAATATTTGACGTCAGTTATAAGGTGAATGATGTAAGGTTAAAGTCGAACATGTTTACAGTCGACGTTACTATCGCTCAGTCGTAGAGATCCTCGCCCAACATTTTATTATTATTGTTATCTACTGCATTATATGAACGTCACTCATCGCCTTTATTGACGTTAAGATACATATATTAACGTCATATAGTGTATAAATTGACATTACCTTCAGTGTTTTTTATTAAGTTCTGTTCGTTTTACCTCATTTAACCAAACCTTAAATACAAAAACCAGTTTTCCAATTCCTAAATGCACAAAATTAATTAATTTAAACCATGCTATCATCAATTCATCAATTCCAATTAAATAGTGAAAGTAAAAAACGCTAATGCTATCATCAAAACTTAAAAGAACTTATTCAAAGTATTCATCTATTCTCAATAATCTATTCACAATATACATCTATTCACAGTTAAAAAGCTGCACAAGTAAGCAAATGCTACTATCATGAAAGGAAAAACCTAAAACTATAGTTATTTAAAGTGTTTATTCAAATATCCTACCCATTCCTCTCTTATCGTCCTTATATTGGTGCTTTGGGCAATGCAGAAGTAGTGCTATATTGCTGCAAAATCAAGGAAGGAAAGTTTACAATTATATTCATTTTAATGTCAAAAGTTTATTCATATTTTTAAGATTTTCTTCTTGTGTTGTTTTCTATGGTTTGAAATTTTTGTGCTATTGTTTCATGATTANAGGGTGTTGTGATTTAGTGCATGACTAGAGGAAATCCTTGATTCATACCACCCTTTGATCCTGAGATTGATAGGACGTTTCATAGGTTAGTTAGGCATTCTAGGAATTTGTCTTTAGAGTCTATTTTTGAGTTTGTTCCATTAGATACTGTGCATCCCACTGCTGAGTATATTGTGCATACTACATCTACTGCATCTGTTGCATCTGCATCTGATTCTGATTCTGATTCTGTTATTTTTCATACTGAGAACAATATGGTACAACCTCCACCTCGTGAGAGGACTTTTAGGGAGATGGTTGCACCTGATTTCGATATTGAAAGCTTGTGCATCCAATATCATGATTAGGATGTACCATTTGTTCTCAAGATTGGACTGATCCATTTGTTGCCCAAGTTTCATGGCCTTGCAAGTGAGAGTCCACATAAGCATCTAAAGGAATTCCACATTTTCTGTTCCACTATGAAACCGCATGATGTTCTAGAAGATCACATCTTCTTGAAGGCATTCCCTCATTCATTGGAAAGTGCTGCTAAGGATTGGTTGTACGGTTTGGCGCGTAGATCTGTCACTAGCTGGGATGATCTGAAGAGGCTGTTCTTGGAGAAATTTTTCCCAGCATCCCGGACCACAGCTATCAGAAAGGACATATCTGGGATTAGGAAGCTTGGTGGAGAGAGCTTATATGAGTATTGGGAGATATTCAAGACACTTTGTGCAAGCTGTCCTCATCATCAGATACCTGACCAACTCCTTCTCCAATATTTCTATGAGGGTTTGAACAACATGGATAGGGGTATGATTGATGGTGGAGCTCTTGGAGACACCACACCTGCTGAGGCCAGGCAATTGATAGAGAAGATGGCCTCCAACTCCCAACAGTTTAGCGCCAGGAGTGATACCATTGTGGTAAGGGGTGTACATGATGTTGATGCCCAGTCTTTATCATCTGTTGAGAGAAAATTGGAAGGCAAGCTTAACTCTCTTATGAAGATAGTGACACAGTTGGCAACCAACCAGAGACCTACAGCTTCATCTGCATCTGTTGCACGACTATGTTCTATTTGTACATCTAGCAACCACTACACAGATGCCTGTCCTACTTTGTAGCACTTTGTTGCTCATGATGCACCTCAGGCTTATGCTACTAACATCTACAATAACAGGCAGCCACAACAGCAAAATTATGACTTGTCCAACAATAGGTACAACCCAAGGTGGAGGAATCACCCCAATCTTAGATGGAACAATGCGCCACAAAATCAACAGCAGGCGCCACCTTTCCAGAATGCTGGAGGACCTAACAGATATGTGCCTCCACCTATGCAACAAAATCAGAGGCAGCAACAACAGCAAGAGGCACCTGCCCAACCTTCTACTTCTTCTGAGCCTTCATTGGAAGAGTTAGTGAGATAGATGACTATGCAAAACCTGCAGTTTCAGCAGGAGACCAGAGCTTCCATACAGAGTCTCACTAACCAGATGGGTCAGATGGCTACTCAGATAAACCAGGCATAGTCTCAAAATTCTGATAAACCATCCCAGACCGTGTAGAATCCGAAGAATCTGAGTGCCATAACCCTCAGATCAGGGAGGCAGACTGTTGTGCCTTCAGAGCCCACTCCTCTAACTACACCCACACCTGCTACTTGTCATAGGAATGAGGACCTAGACGGTCCAAGCAGGGCATTTGAGGTGGGTGGATCTTCTTCTTCTCCCGGTGGTTCTTCTTCTCCTCCAGGTGGACCTTCTCCTTCTCCCACCACTACCACCAGTGCATTTTCTCCTTTGTATGATCGTCCTATCCCTCTTCCCTTCCCTTCAAGGGCACTTCCTAGCAAAAAGATGGAAGAAGTGGATAAGGAAATATTGGAGACCTTTAGGATGGTATAGGTGAACATACCTCTACTTGATGCAATCAAACAGATTTCGAAGTATGCAAAATTTTTGAAGGAGTTATGCACACATAAGAGGAAGACGGAGGGAAATGAACGAATTAGCATGGGAAGGAATTTATCTGCGCTTATTGGTAAGTCGGTCCCGCACATTCCTGAAAAATGCAAGGACCTAGGTATATTTTGCATTCCTTGTGTGATTGGATACAGTAAATTTGAGAATGCCATGCTTGATTTAGGTGCTTCCATTAATGTCATGCCTTTGTCCATATATACATCTTTGTCTCTTGGTCCTTTGCAAACCACGGGTGTGGTCATTCAATTGGCCAATAGGAGTGTTACCCACCCAACAGGTTTCATAGAGGATGTCTTGTTGGTGAATTGATTTTTCCTGCTGACTTTTATGTTTTGGAGATGGAGGAGGGATTCTCTCATGGATTCGCTCCCATTATCTTAGGCAGGCCATTCTTGAAAACTGCCTGAACTAAGATTGATGTGTATGCTGGAACTTTGTCTATGGAATTTGCTGATATTGTTGTTCATTTTAATATCCTTGATGCAATGAAATTTCTAGCTGAGGACCATTTTGTGTTTAGTATTGATGCATTGAATGACATTATTGATGAATTTGTTGTTGACGAATTTCATTCTTTGCATGAGAAGAAGCATTATTTTCTATCTTCTTTGCATTCATGCATTGAATCTGGATTCGAATCAAGATTTGAGAATGATGTTGATAATGTTGTGGATTTTGATGAGGATTGTGATGTCCAGGATATTGATGTTATGCGTGATATTGATGATGTTGTTGACATATCTGTGTTGGACATTAATTTGGATTGTGATGAGATGGGTGTTCTGCCTTTACCTGTAAATTCTTTAGACTCAGAATGCATTAACCACGTTGCAGGAAGTACACTTGAATCTGACTTGCAGGAACCCACTCTTGAGCTGAAACAGCTCCCAAATAACCTCAAGTACGTGTACTTGGAGGATGATGAGAAGAAACCGATGATCATTTCTACCTCCCTTGATTTTGTTCAAGAGGAGAAGTTGCTTGGTGTGCTGAGAAAGCACAAGAAGGCCATTGGTTGGAGTTTGGCTGACATACCTAGTATTAGCCCGTCCACATTCTTGCATAGAATTCTTTTGGAGGATGGGGCAAAGCTAGTTAGACAGCCACAGAGAAGGCAAAACCCCGTGATCATGGACGTCATTAAGAAGGAGGTGACCAAGCTTTTGCAAGCTGGGATCATCTACCCTATTTTAGACAGTTAGTGGGTGAGCCCCATCCATGTTGTGCCCAAGAAGACTGGCCTCACTGTGGTGAAGAATGAGAGGGATGAGTTTATCCCCACAAGAGTACAGAAGAGCTGGAGAATCTGGATTGACTATAGGAGGCTAGACCAAGCAACCAAGAAAGATCACTTCCCCCTTCCATTCATTGATCAGATGCTAGAGTGCTTGGCAAGTAAATCTTACTATTGCTTTCTTGATGGTTTTTCTAGTTATTTCCAAATCAATATTGCTCTTGAGGACCAAGAAAAAACCACATTCACCCGTCCCTTTGGCACCTTTGCCTATGGGAGGATGCCCTTTGGCCTATGCAACGCCCCTGGTATCTTCCAAAGGTGCATGCTTAGTATTTTTAGTGACTTCCTTGAGAGTTGCATAGAGGTGTTTATGGATGATTTCACTGTGTATGGATCCTCTTTTGATGCATGTTTAGATAGTCTGGAGAAAGTGTTGAAAAGATGCATAGAAACAAACCTCTTCTCAATTTTGAGAAATGTCACTTCATGGTTGAAGAAGGTTTGGTTCTAGGGCATATCATTTCTGAAAAGGGAATAGAGGTTGACCCTGCTAAGATATCTGTGATTTCGCAGTTGCCTTACCCCTCTTGCATGCGAGAGGTGTGATCTTTTCTTGGACATGTAGGTTTCTACATGCGCTTCATCAAAGATTTCAGCAAGAAGGCGCTTCATCAAAGATTTCAGCAAGAAGGCGCTTCCCTTGTCCAGGCTGTTGCAGAAGGAGATTGACTTTGATTTTAATGACAGATGCAAGCAGGCGTTTGATTGCCTGAAGGAAGCTTTGACCACCACTCTGATCATTCAGGCACCTGATTGGACAACCCCATTTGAGCTTATGTGTGATGCATCTAACTATGCATTGGGGGTTGTCTTCACACAGAAAGTTGGCAAGCTACCGAGAGTGATCTACTATGCTTCACGCACTTTGGATGCTGCCCAAGCAAATTATACCACAATTGAAAAAGAGTTGTGTATACTGACCATGCAGCTCTGAAGTTTCTGTTGAAAAAGGCTAAGTCAAAGCCAAGATTGATCAGCTAGATGCTACTACTCCAAGAGTTTGACTTGCAAATCAGAGACCAGAGTGGAGCACAGAATTTGGTTGCAGACCACCTCAGCAGGATTGAGAGGACTGAGAAAGAAGCTGATGTTTTGCCCATCCAGGATGACTTTCCTAATGAGAGTTTGTTGATGATTTCATATTCTCACCCTACTCCTTAGTTTGCACATATTGTAAATTATTTGGTTGCTTCTGTTTTTCCTCCCTTAGCATCCCGTGCTCAAAATGCCAAAATTAAGAGCGATGTTAAGTATTATATCTGGGATGACCCATATCTATGGAAGCTGAGCAGTGACCAGGTTACTTGGAGATGCATTCTAGACCATGAGATTGACTTGGTCCTGCAGTTTTGCCATGCCTCCTCACCTGGTGGTCATCTGGGGGTTCAGAGAACAACTCATAGGGTGCTTGATTGTGGGTTCTATTGGCCTTCCATCTTCAAAGATGCGGAGAGAATTTGCAGCACCTGTTAGCCTTGTCAGAGAGCAGGAGGATCAATTTCATGGAGACAAGAGATGCCTCAACAGCCTATGTTGTTCTGTGAGGTGTTTAATGTCTGGGGTATAGATTTTATGGGTCCTTTTCCTGTTTCTTTTGGTTTCTCTTATACTCTCCTTGTTGTGGATTATGTTTCAAAATGGGTGGAAGCTAGAGCCACCAGGACTAATGATGCTCAGGTTGTTGTAGATTTTGTTAGATCTCACCTCTTTTGCAGGTTTAGAGTGCCTAGAGCAATTGTTAGTGATCAGGGAACCCATTTTTGCAACAGATCCATGCAGGCTTTGCTCAAGAAATATGGGGTAACGCACAGAGTTTCTACACCATACCACCCCTAAACAAATGGGCAAGCTGAGATCTCTAACAGGGAGATTAAGAGGATCTTGGATAAGATTGTCCAACCCAACAGGAAAGACTGGACCAATAGGTTGGACGATGCTCTTTGGGCCCATAGGACTGCCTATAAAGCACCCATAGGGATGTCTCCTTATCGGGTTGTCTTTGGAAAGGCATGTCATCTACCAGTTGAGATTGAGCATCGGACATACTGGCTGTGAAGACTTGCAACTTCTCCATTGACCAAGCTAGAGAGGAAAGGAAGTTGCAACTAAATGAATTGGATGAGATCCAATTGGAGGCCTATGAGAACTCGAAGTTCTACAAGGAGAAGACAAAGAGGTTCCATGATAGTTCTATTGTTAGAAAGGACTTCGAGGTTGGCCAACAGGTTTTATTGTATAACTCCAGGCTAGGCCTCATGAGTGATAAGTTGAGATCAAAATGGATTGGACCTTTTGTTGTGACTAATGTTTATCCTTATGGTGCAATTGATATTCAAAGTCTTTCCATGGCTAAAAGCTTCAAGGTGAACGTGCATAGACTGAAGCCTTTCCTCAGCAATCCTTCTTTGTTGGATGTAGTGGTGGAGGAGGCGTCTTTGGTCCACCCCACCTACTCTCCCCTCTGACTCATGGATTTTCTTTTCTCCTTCCCTCCTCACTTTTATTGCACTTTGTCTATATCTGCTGACTGTGTTGATTGTTGATATGGTGATTGTGACACACTGAGGACATTGTGTCGTTTAAGTGTGGTCTATTAGGGGAGGTTGTTCTTTGTTTAGGTTCCGTTTTCTAGTTAATTTTGTTGTGTTTTGTGTACAGTTTTGCATGTTTTTCTTTGTTTTGTGGTCTATTTCTGGACTTTGTTTAGGTTGTCAGTTTTTCCTTCACTTCATTGATACTCTGATTTGTTGGACTCCTTGCTTTTCTTTGCTTGGAAAGATGATTATGATGTTTGAGAGGTTGAATTGATTGTGACAGAATTACCTTGTGCGAGATTTGAGCCATTTGATGATTTTTCTTGTGTATGACATGTCTCTTGATTGCTTGCACTTATGCCTTGGCTTGACTCTTTTTGATGATTCTTGATTGATATGCATGTTTGAAAGTGATAAAGGCAGCTTTGTTGTTGAGCCCTTCTAGCCAAATGAGCCTACCCTGTTTTGATCCATTGATGACCCCTTTTGAGCCTATGCTTTCCCCATTTCTTTGTTTTGAAGCTTATACACTAGCCCTAAGTGAAAAACCATGTTTACCTTAACCTTAGGGAATTTTGGAGCTTTGGAATTGTTTTGGGAATAAGTGTGATCTTTTGGGATATCCAGATGAATTGGCTAGATTGGTTCCTCTTCTTGTTTGTGTTTTTGTAAATACATGGTGTATCTTGTCTCTTAGAGTTATGTCCAATATTGAGAGAAAAGAAAAGAGACAAGATGAAAAAAAAAGAAAAAATAAATAAAGAAAAATGAGAAAAATTAAAAAAGTTTGTGAATAAAGGAGTCAAGAAGAGGATTGAATTAGAGGTTTTGGGTGTGCGTATACTGTGTTTACACTTGTTCTCCATTGCTCCTCTATTTCCTTTGGTTTGTAGCTTCTCATCCATATTTATCCTCCCTTTTCCTTGACCCCATTGCATCCATAAAGACCTTTTGATTTGAACATGCATATGTGTTTGAGTGTTGACATTAGAGGCTTGCCAAGTCTGTTTGTGTTTGCTTTCTTGAGTGCATTGAGTTGACATTGTTTATCCTAGACACTTGAGAGAAACATTGTTAGTGTGCATCTGTGACGTTCTGTTACTTCTGATTCACCTCTTGAATTGATTGATCATTTTGTCATGCTTTGAACTGCTTGGATGATTTCATGAGTGTCTACTTTCCTTGATTTTGTGTTGGATACTGTCTACTTCCTCTTCTTTGTCCAGATTTCTTGAGAACTGTGTAATTATGTTTCTGTCCTTGTGAGTCTTAGTTGTCTGTATGTTGAGTTTGTTACCTCCCTTATGTCTGAGTTGTTCCCTGGTTTGCGTTTTGGTTTTGCCCAGGAGTGCAAAAGACTAAGTGTGGTCTATTTTGATGAGTCGTTATTTCTTGATTGTATTTAGTTTATTGCAAAAGACTAAGTATGGTCTAATTTGGTCAGAAATTTGTATTTTCACTAATTTGAATTTTCTGAGCTGATTAATTGGATTTTTGGTTGCAGGGAAATTTTGGGAAACATCATTTGGAGCACTAGGATGGTGGCGTGGACATTAAAGACTCAACAATTAGTCATTTCAGTTTTTATTAAATTGTAACTTAGTTGATTAGAAACTTTAATTAAGCTTTTGTGCATTAGGCCAATGTTGGCAAATTTTATGATGGGCCCAAACTTTGAGGGACACATGGCACCAAACCCTAGGGTTTCTTAGAGGTGGACCCCACCATTTTTAGAAAGTGGGACAACATTTTGAGGCTAAAGACCGACCACTCACTCTTAGAGCACACTTTACACTTCATTTTCTAGGTTTTGTATGAACTCTCATGCAGAGCTTTGGGTGCCACGGTTTTTGAGCTTCAATGAATCAATGATGCTTTTTTCTTCTTCTCTTGCTTGAATCTTGGTTGTCTTTGCTTGGTGGTAGTGAAAAACCGCCCCATTTTCCCTTTTATTTCTTGTTCTTTGAAGTTGGAAGTATGAGCTTGAAGGGTTCTTCTTGCATTTTCATGGTGGGTCTTTGGTTTGAATGAAGAGCTATTTGCGTTTTTCCTTCTCTTTTGCTGCAGCTCTCATGGTTTTCATATGAGTTTCCTTGGTTGGATGATGAAAATGAAGTTCTTGTTGAGTTTTGAAGTAAAGGAAGCTTAAGTTGGTGTATGGGTGTTTGAGGTTGGACCATTGCTTCTTGTGTTTTGTTTTTGTTGGTTAGAAGCAATATTTTGAGCTGAACTTTGTGTTGTTTCCTCATGGCTTGACGGTTTTGGAAGGGGTCTAGGGATTCCATTTTGTTTTTAGCAAAAATTTCAAGAAAAGTGAGTGTTGGGTTGGTTTGTAGTAGTAGAACTTGGCTTTGTTGATCTTGTATTGCTTTGCAAATGGAACCTTGGTTTTCTTAGTGCATTCACATTCAAGATAGGTGAAGAAAAGGTTTTGAAGGTTTGTCGTGGTGGAGAAACTGAAAAGGGGCAATGGAAGGGAGAGAGAAGGTGCATTTAATTTTTGTACCACTTTTGGGCAAACACATGAGATGCTTATTTTGACTCAAAGAATGTTTCCATTTTAAGCTTTGTCTCAAGCTTGCAATTCTGCCGAGAATGAGTATGTTGGTGTGGTTTATTTTCATTTGACCTTGCTTACATGGCACATTGGTAGAAGCACTCAAAGTATCTTTCATTTAGCCTTTGGTTTGAAGCACTTTTTGCAACACTCACTTGGTAGCTCACGACCTTTGTGTCTTGGTGTGTGGTTTCCATTTTATTTTGCTGCATGGAGAGTGGAATGCACGGTTTTCATTGGTAGAAATTTGAAAGAGAACATTTCCTTGGAAAATTGTGCACATGGGACAAGAAGTCAACACATTTTGTGGCTTATTGAAGGTGGAATTTGAAGTTTGACTTTGGTGCATGGGAACTCACGGCTAAAAGGTCTTCTTAGGCCATTTGCATTTTTAAAATTCATTTGGTGCATGTCTTGGGTCACGTGAATGTGTAGGGAAAAAGCATGGTTAATTATTCCTTTGCTTTGCCTTAATTTGCATAGTAGGATTAGTTGCTTTTTAGTTTCTTTAATTTAGTTTTGCATTTAATTTAAATTAACTGTGTTAGATAATTGTTTATAATAGTGTTGGTATTTAGAATTTTAATCTGTTTTAATGTTGTCTAATGTGTTTGGTTGTGTTACTTTAATTTTCATGATAGCTTAAATTAATTTTGTTGGTCATTAGCGATATTGCACTGCTTCCTTGAGATTTCTGGACTGTATTTGTGATAACGGTTGAAAAAAAGTTATTTTCATATGGCAATTGAGACTAAATTATACCCTTTAAGACTTCGAACGAGCTTAGAATCAAGCAAAACACATAAATTGAGTCAGTTGAGAGTCAAAAGTTGTTTTTAGCGATATTATGCTTGTTTTGCATTGTTTGGTAGTATCTTTGATGAAAATGAAGAATGGGATGGAAGATGAAGGTCTTAGACTCAAGAAGGAAGAAGAAAAATGAAAAGAAGAAGAGTCTAAGAACCGCCCAGCGCCAAAATCCACCATTGGGCGGCCAAATGTGAGGAGAAACCACTGTCTGACACCCAGGTGACGACGTTGGGCGGTTTTGCGGTAAAAGGCAACCCGCCGGGCGGTGGAACCCACCGTTGGGTGGTGGCGTGGCTATGGGCAAACCGTCGGGCGGCATAAGTGTGACGTCGGGCGGTTGTCTGCTAGGCTTGGACCTGTTTTCTGTGACGCTCCTCAGTTTTAAATAGCCCTATTGCGACTTGAGAGTCATTCTTTTGATAGAAGAGGGCGACCAGACCTAATTTTCACTCCTTAGAGAAGATCTTTTGGATGCTTAGGCTCCTTTTCATCCAATCTAGGGTTTGCTTTTCCATTCTTCCATCATTTTTCATCTAGGTTCACCATGACAATAGTGAACTAAACCCTTTTGTTGTTGGGGGAAACAATGTAATATTTTGAAACTCTCTTTTATTGAAACTCTTGTTTATTTATATGCTTGTCGTATGCTTTGATTATCAATTGTTGGGTTCCTATTTGCGCTTAAAGCTTTTATCGTTTAACTCATTCGATAATTGTTGTGTTTCTTTATTGATACGGGAACGTACGGTACTGTCATAAACTAGTGAGAAATTCCTTGATTAAGCAATACCACCTAGGGATAGGGGGTAGGACGATCAATTGTTTTTGCTTCTGTTCTTAACGCGTTATTAATTACTAGGGGAGGCTAGGGATAACAAGCTAGTAATTAGTAATAGGATCTTTGCACCGAGGGATCGGGTTAAGGGTAGACCAAGAAAGTCTGCATGACAATTAGATAACAAAGCAAATTAAGCAAGAGGATTAGATAAGATTGAGCGGATAAGATGAAATTGTAAACCCCCAACAACTCCATTGAACCATAGTCTTTTTCTCATCAAATGAATCAAACGCATTGCATGTTTATTTTGTGTTCTTGCATTCCAACAATTTAATTTTTCTTTACAAGTCTTACGATTTCAATTTGCACGAACGATAAGACCTTTCGAGTCTCTTGGGAAGAACAATATTGGGTTATACGATTATATTACTTGAAACGATCTGGTAACTTGCCAGAGAGTCAACAAGTTTTTGGCGTCGTTGCTAGGGACTCGAGTTTTACTTTTTCAAGTAGTGTGGATTGACTGAAATTTGACTTGTTTGTAATTAGTTGTTTTTATTCTATTTTGTTTAATTTTGTTTTATTTTCTGTAAAAGTGCTTTTAGGGTTTGTTTCTTGTGTATGCAGGAAACAATACATACTAGAAGCAGAAAAGACCAGCAACCTCTTCTTGAAGGGCTTTCAAACACGAGAAGGAGGAAAGTTACACATCCTGCACGTGAAAACTTTCCTTCTCCTGAAGAACTTTTGCACTCTTCACTTGAGACTTTGGACATTGAGGAGATGGCGGACCAACCTCCTCCAAGATGCACACTGGGGGACGCATCCAACACTGTGGGTCCTTTGCACTTTAACAGAATAGCTTTGCCAGCAGATAATGCAACAAACATGGTGATGAACCCTGCTCTCATCGAGCTAGTACAGAGCAACCAATTTCACGGACTGTTAAATGAAAATCCCTATGATCATTTAACCACTTTTAGTGAGATCTGCAACACCATGAAGATAAACGGAGTTTCCGATGACAGGTTCAAACTCAGTCTGTTTCCTTTCTCTCTCGGAGGAAACGCTAAAGCATGGTTGCATTGATTCCTAGAAGGTACTTTCAGAAATTGGGAGGCAGTGGCAACAAAATTTGTTAACAAATTCTTTCCAATGAAAAAGATCAATCAAGGGAAGTTGGAAATCTCTTCATTCAAGCAAGGAATGGAAGAAACTCTTGGACCGGCGTGGGACAGATTCAAAGGCTTGTTGAGGAAGACCCCTGTCCATGGACTTGACAAGACTTCATATTTACTTGCTTTCCTTGGAGGCCTACACACTCAGTCAAAGATGATGTTAGATGCTTCAGCTGGAGGCAGTATAAATAGAAAGACTGAGGACGAAGCCTATGATTTGATAGAACTCATGGCAGATAATGAAGAAATGCATGGGGCACATGGTGATATTGTTAAAAACGTTTCGATGTTACAAGATAACATGGGGACGAGTGAGAAAAACAATATAATCACTCAGCATTTGAAAATAGTGACAAAAACATGATCTGATTTATCACAGACAGTGAGAGAAGCTTCCATAGTCCCACAAGAGCCTCATTTCATGCCTATACAAAAGAGTGCTGAATCTGAAGAAATTTTTCAGAGCATTATGAACAGAAGTGTGTTTGAAGTTGATTGTGTGGAGAAAAACAATGTGACAGAAGCATGCGAGATTGTTACTAGAAGTGGGAGAATATTGAAGGAAAGAGAGGTTGAGGAAAAAGAAAAAGAAAAGGAGAGTATTAAAGAAAAGAGTGAACAGAGGGAGGAGCGTGAGATAGAGAAAAATATGATGAACAAAGATCAGGAAGAGGAGGCTGTAAAAGTTAAAGCCACTGTCGTACCCAAAGATATATTCTAGAAAGGAGAGAGAAAAGTAGTTTGAGCGTTTTATGGAGATTTTCAAGAAATTGGAAATAACCATACCATTCTCCGAGGCACTCCAGCAAATACCATATTATGCAAAGTTTTTAAAAGAACACATTATGAAGAAAAGGAAGTATCTTGAAAAGGAAACAATTGAGGTGCAAGGGAATTGCAGTGTTGTCATACAAATGTCATTACCTCCTAAATTACAAGATCCAGGGAGGTTTACTATTCCTTGTACTATTGGAGAGTTAGAGGTTGGGAAAGCTTTGATTGATCTTTGAGCTAGTATAAATCTGATGCTTCTGTCTATGTTCAAAAAGATTAGAGGGTTAGAAATTAGACAAACAAGAATGGTTCTTCAATTAGCAGATAGGTCTCTCAAATATCCTTATGGAATTGCTGAAGATGTGACAGTCAAGGTAGATAAATTCTTATTTCCAGTAGATTTTGTTATAATGGAGACGAAAGAAAATGGAGATGCACCTTTGATTCTTGGAAGACCCTTTATCAAGACAACTAGGATTGTGATTGATGTTGAAAAGGGCAAGCTTAAAGTTCAGGTACAAGATGAAGAGGTGGATTTTGACGTGTTTCAAGCAATGTCACATCCTAAAGATGACAAGTCATGCTTTCAAATAGACATTGTGGAAGAACTTTGTATGACGCAAGAAAACAGAGTTCACAATGCATCCATTTTGGAAAGGACTCTTATCAATGAATGTGAAGATTTGAATGAAGAGGAGGATAAAATAAAGCAAGAATGCGTTCAGGATTTGGAGGCAACAAAAGAAATTCTAGCAAAAAAAGCTCTTTTTGAAAAGATTGAGCTTAACGAAAAAAATTAAAGAAACCAAGGTTACTGAAGGAGTTACCACCACACTTGAAATATGTGTTTTTGGAAGATAATGGAAGAAAGCCAGTCATTATTAGTACTTCATTATCTCCAGAAGAAGAAGGGAAGTTGGTGGAAGTCTTAAAAGCGAACAGAGGTGCTATAGGCTGGTCAATTGCTGATCTCAAAGGTATAAGTCCCACATATTGTATGCACAGAATTCTGATGGAAGATTATTATAGGCTTGTAGCTCAACCGCAAAGAAGACTTAATCCTGTTATGAAAGAAGTTATGAGAAAGGAAGTCTTGAAGTTATTGGAAGCATGAATTATTTATCCTATTTCTGATAGCAAATGGGTGAGTCTAGTTCAAGTTGTACCGAAGAAAGGAGGGATGACTGTCATTCATAATGAAAAGAATGAACTTATTCCTACAACGACAGTTACTAGTTGGCGAATGTGCATTGATTACAGGAGACTAAATACAGCTACCAGGAAAGATCATTTTCCCCTACCTTTTATGGACCATATGTTAGAAAGACTAGCTAGACAAGCTTATTATTGCTTTTTAGATGGCTACTCTGGATACAACCAAATTGTGGTAGACCCTAAAGATCAAGAGAAAACAGCTTTTACATGCCCTTTTGGTATATTTGCTTACAGAAAGATGCCATTCGGGTTATGTAATGCCCCGACCACATTTTAGAGGTGTATGCAAGCAATCTTTGCTGATTTCATGGAGAAAAGCATAAAAGTCTTCATGGATGACTTTTTAGTTTTTGGGGATTCTTTCCAAAGATGTTTGACCAACCTGGATACTATTCTTAAACGATGTGTTCAAACAAATCTTTTTCTGAATTGGGAGAAATGTCATTTTATGGTTACAGAAGGGATTGTGTTGGGGAACAAGATTTCAGCCAGGGGGGTTGAAGTGGATATGGCAAAAGTGGAGGTTATTGAAAAACTGCCCCCACCAACAAATGTGAAAGGAATTTGAACTTTCCTTGGTCATACTGGGTTTTATCGAAGATTTATCAAGGATTTCTCAAAGATTGCTAAGCCACTGAGTAATTTGCTTGCTAAAGAGACACCATTTGTAATGAGTCATGAATGTTTGCAAGCTTTTAATACTGTGAAGAAAAGATTGATTTCTGCTCCAATGATTGTAGCTCCGGACTGGAATAAAGAGTTTGAACTGATGTGTGATGCTACTGACTATGCCATAGGTGTCGTGTTGGGACAAAGAAGAGAAAAGGTATTGCATGCCATTTACTATGCTAGTAAAGTTTTGAATGAAGCCCAACTGAATTATGCTACTACAGAAAAAGAGTTTTTGGCTATAGTTTATGCGTTGGAGAAATTTAAATCCTATTTCATTGGATCTAAGGTGATTATTTATATGGATCATGCAGCTATAAAGTACTTATTGACAAAACCATATTCAAAGCCACGGTTGATTAGATGGGTGCTGTTGTTACAAGAATTTGACGTAGAGATTCGTAACAAAAAGGGAAGTGAAAATCTAATTACTGATCATTTATCTCATTTGGTCAATGAGGAAGTAACAAGCAAGGAGAAAGAAATCTGGGAGTCGTTTTCAGATGAAACTCTTTTATATATTCAGCAAAGGCCCTAGTTTGCTGATTTGGCTAACTTTAAACCTGCAGGTGTTATTCCTGAAGAATTTAACTGGCAACAAAAAAAAGAAGTTTGTACATGATGCCAAACAATTCGTTTGGGATGATCCGTATTTGTTCAAGATAGGAGTAGATAATCTTCTAAGGAGATGGGACGATCAATTGTATTTTGCTTCAGTGTTTAATGCATTATTAATTACTTAGAGATAAAAAAATATAAATCCTAATATGTTCAATACGGAAACAGAAAGCAAGTCATTACTTGATATTCAAGCCATATTTGTAGACGAACGTAAAGAATGTCGGATTCGATGTTATCATCCAATGAAAAAGTTCATAATAATAAATCTCGTTTGTTTCAGATAAGAACAAATTGACGCATAACATCGAATTACAAGGGCGTGGGACATTAAATTTGATGATTAAATAGTAGAATTAAAAAAAAACAATAAATAATTAACGAACTTTGGCTTCTGGTTGAGGAAGACGTCAATTGTAATTATAGATGGTGTACATCGTGTAATAATGCTTAGTGGCTATATTTATAGATGACCGGTGACGTACATCGTGTAATAGTGCTCAGTAATGACTAACATCATCTCATATGGACTTCGAAGCCCTGCCGAGTTTGACGTTCATACATCAATCATAGAAAAATTATTATATTTTCTACCCTCAAGAAATTGTGTATTTTTCAATTATCGAGGTTAGATTTGGAGGGATGGAATGGAAGTTAAAAAGTTTGTTGTGCGTCTCTGTATTTATATAATTCCACTTTTAATTTTGCTAAGTTAATATAATCGATTCTAAATAATAATAATAAGGACCATGATATGTTAACAACTTTTTGACAATATATAATGTATATATCACTACTTTATTATCTGTATATTTGAAAATTTTGGTCACATTCAAATAAATTACTTTGAAAAATTTAATAGTTATAATAAGTTATTAATATAAATAAAATACTATGATTAACATTATTAGAAAAACAAATTTGAACTCTCTCCTGCATTATTTCTATGCTTTTTAATATTTTAACAAACGTGTGATCAATAACCAGTGACGTTGTCACCAGAAATCATCATTAAAAGCTCATTTTCATTTCTTATTTTATAAGGCTTTGAATAGATTATTAGTATTAGGATTAGGATAATGATACTTAGACAACATTTTTTTGACAACATTTAAACATTATGTGTCATTCGGTGATTGGTCCAAAAGTACTTCACAATAAATAATAATAATGATAAATACCACCATGGTCCAATCACAGAATGACACGTAGATGATGTTGAAATGTACATTTAGGTTTAGGGTGTTGTCAAAAAATTGTTGTCTAAGTATCATTATCCTTAATTAATAAAATTGTAGGTTGTACATCATAACGTGGCCTGACCGTCTCGAATATTTGCTTCGATTAGAGGTTGATAAGAAAGAGATGGAGACGCCACAATCTAGCAGGTTGATAAGTACCGGAAGAATTGCAAAAAAGATGTTAATCTTTATAAGAATCATTCTAAACCAATAACCAAAACGCAAATGCATATTATAACTTCCAAAGTGGCTACATATGTATTTGGTGCCCTACATACAGGTATAAATGTTTAAGGCACCTAACAAACCCTAAAAGAAAAGTCCAATGAAATTCGGTCGACCTTCAACTTATACTTATGTTAGTCTGTCTCGACCTTTAGTCTGAATCACTCATCCCAACATTCATTTATAGGGTCAACTAGTCTCGACCGTTAATGAAACTTAACCTACCTTAATCTTTGACCCCACTCATCTTGTCTTAATTTTTGGCCGAGATAGGTCTGTCTTTGGCTTTTGGTTTGATGCATCTTAGTTGTTAACTTGTCTCAATCTTTTCTACTAACTCTCAATTTTTGTAAACAACAATTTATCTTCACCTTCCGTTTATCACTCAACTTAATCTTATTGAAATAATAAGTATTATTTTTTAAAAATCAATTAAAGTCTTTTAATATAATCATACCTATCTTTTAGTTGGCATTTAAAAAAAACATTCATTTCACACAACTTTTAATCATATAATAATATTTATTATGATATTAATTATTATAACTAAAACTGAATTCTCATAAATTATTATTATTATTATTATTAATATGAAATTAAAATAATATTTTAAAGAAATAAAATTTTATTCTCTATAAATTTCATCGACAAATCATTCTTATATTTTATAATACATAAATATTACAAGATAAATTTACAGAAATTCATAAAATAAAAATTAAAAAAAAAATATGTTTATCTTATCTTAAAATATAATGGTAACGGGAGGTTATGGGCGGTTTAAATGAAAAAAGGAAACCAAAGGGCGGGTGTAAAGGGAGGTTATGGGTGGTTTAAATGAAAAAAAGGATACTAAAGAGCGGGAGGCTGAACAGTAAAATGTCAAATGTAAAAAATATTCGATGTATAAGATTTGTTTTTTTTTCAATTTATAGGTCAAAGCCCAACATAATTTGATGTATCGTTTGTATTTTTAAACCAGAGAATTTGAGAAAGATGTTCTGAGAATTCTATTCAGACATGGCTTCTTCATCATCATCATTAAGAAGAAAAGAGAAGGTTGCCCGGGTTACAAGAAACGCAAACCCATCTGGATGGATAAGTGATGAAGAGATCCGAGTAAAGATTTTATACTGGAGACATTTAAAAACTGTAGTTCCTCACAGGTATCTCAACCTGCAATTGTTCAAGAAAGAAGGTTTCGTTTTTCAAGAATGGATTGCATATCAAGGGCTTACTGAATTTTTCCATATGAAAGGAAATTGCTATCCAGATTTGGTAGAGATTTTCGACACAAACCTGAGGGTTGTAAATGGGGTCATTCACTCGAGGGTCAAAGGGGTTAACATTACTATTGACGATCATATTTGGTCAAATCTTGCTGGTCTGAAAGCTAAGGGTTTGGCTTCTCATATCTGTGATTCTGAGTCAAACATGTGGCTAACGAAGAGAGCTATATATGTAAATTGCTTAAGATATCCAGGAAGGTACAGGGTGGATAAGCAGTACCTACATGATGGCTTAAACAAGGAGGAGAAAATTATTGCTTATGTCCTGACTCTACTACTGCTACCTAGAACATTGAACGAGGAGAGAATGTCAACAGAAGATGTATTTCTGTTGAATGCTATCAAGAATAGAATCCCAACCAACTGGGTTGCAGTTCTGAAAGGCCACATAAATTGCTATATGGACTATTTATCACAAGGTGTTGGAACTCCAAGGAGTAGATGTATCTGAAGAAGAAAGAATTGTGTGCAAAAGATCACTCTGTCATCTATTGGGGTGAAAAGGACAGAGAATGGATGGTTCTTCACTGATGAGCAATATGTCGGAAGTCCACCTACTAACGGTGAAGATCATACTAAAGATTCTGACGATGAAGATTCAATGGAATCTTCTTGATAATAATGGGGACTACTTTTCTATGTTTTTTTTTTTAATTTTGTAATCATGGCTATGAAGCCCCCGCTGGTTTTTCTATTTCCTTCGGTTTTATTTAGAAATGCAATGAAGATTTCTTTTAGCAAAAAATGATAAAAGAAACTGCTCACTGGATAAAAGTGAAAATTTTAGTACAATGCTAACTTGAATCAATTAAGGAAGAAGTAAAAAGAAAAAATTTCATGTCTGATTTTAAAGAAAAAAGAATATAAAGTTCGCCACCCTTTTGCATTGGTGGAAGAAAATCAAATGTCGAAGACCTATCAAATACGACGTCGAAGACCTTTGCAATTGACAAGTGCGCCATAGAACGTCGAAGGCTTTGGGGCTTTGACATTTTATTTTTATTCTCAAAATTATTTCATCATTAAACATATTGTGAACCATATTTCTTTTTCCTCAGCACTTCCCTTTCAATACGATAACTTATTTACGGTGTAGACTATAAAAAGCATTTTGTTATTGACTGAGTCCTGAATGCGGCACTTTATTTAGGGTGTAGACTATGTTTAAGAACATTAATTTCACATATCTTTTAATCATTAAATAAAATTTATTTTTGCATCGAGTGTACTCAAAGTTTGATGTCAAACGGTGTAAAAAGATTCCAAATTTAAATTGTCCGTAAGTTGTTAAAAAGGAATCATATATCATTAAATGATGAAGTTGAACAACTTTTATTTCTAGAGCTTAAAATTGTTTCAGCACTAAACATATTGTGAACCATATTTCTTTTTCGTAAGCACTTTCCTTTCAGTAAGATATCTTAACCATTTTTGTACTATACATAAAATCATTTTGTTAACTTGAATTGGAAAGGGCTCCCTCATACGAAATGACGATCAATGAACCACTTCCAAGTTAAATTTATCAAATTACAATATGAAGAACAAAGATGCTTAGAAATCTAATTGTCAACACCCGATTCCGTCTGGGAAAGTAAATAATTAATTTTGAAGAATAAGAGAATAATAATTAATGTTGGGCAAAGGAAAAAAGGAAAAGGAAAATAATAAAATAATTTTCCTTAATGCAGGACATATCACTTTAGAATGTTTTTGAAATATTAGTTTAATATGGTAATAATTTAAACCAATATTATGGCAATAATGGTAAGCAATAATGAAAAATATATTGATATAATTTGCTGCATTGGTTTCTTCCTGAAGAGAAAAATAAGATCCCTTTTTTTAAATGGGCAAATTTTCTGACAATCTTTGTCTTAAATGTTATTTGATTTATTTGATTACAATCAAGACCAGTTATTTCCATATTTTGATAATTGTCAATTAATTCTTAATTAAGGCAAGATTGTCATAATATTACAATATGTGCCTATAAATACACACTTTGTGAAAGGAAAAAGGGATCGGAAAATATAGAAAAAAAAGACCTCGAGATAATAGAGATTGAAAGAGAGAGCATTGAGAAAAATAGGTTCTGAGATATAAGGGTTCTATCAACGGCAACCACCAAGGAAGCACTTGGGAATTCTAGAAGCTTAAAAGGTATGCATCTCTATTTCATTCTTCTCCTTTTTTATTGTATCTGAATGCTTGTTTTTTTTTTTAAAAAAAATAAAGGGTATGACTTTCACCACACCAAAATAACGTTTTTCTAACAAGAATCATAGAAAGAATGTTTTCTTTTGTTTCTTTTGGTATTGGCTATATCTCTCGCATCACCTGATGTTTTATTATTATTATTATTTTTAAAGAAAATAAATAATAAATCAATAATTTCAAGAATAAAAAATGCATTTCTTATCACGTTTTTATAATGAAATCGTAAAATCAAAGGTACGCATCGGCCTATGACTGTTTTCGTTCTGTTTTCCAAATTTTTCTTACAAATATAAAAAATAAAAAAAATTTAAAACAAAAAATGTTAGTTTTGTTAAACTAAACTTTTTCTTTTTTACCAAAACTACGTGATCCCTGATTCTCCATCATATGGGAGCAAGGTCAATCCTTGTCGGGTTCACATTTCAAAAAATCTTAAACAATCCTTTTTTTTAACAAACTCACCAACCTTTTTCTAGATAAAAAACTACGCAATCCCTGATTGTCCATTAAAAATGGTTATACGTAGGCATAAGATCAATCCTTGTCGGGTTCATAAAACAAAAATATTTTTTTTGTTTCCTAATAATTTATTTTATTTTATTTTGCTTTTTCTTTTGGGGAAAGTAATTATTTTAATAAAACCACGTCAACTTTATACATTTAATTAGAGGTACTGCCTTTGGGCAGGCGCACTAGGGTGCTAATACCTTCCTTACGTGTAACCGATTCCCGAACTTAAAAATCTCTTTTTCGTAGACCATGCTTCTATTTTAGGGTTTTTCTATAGTTTTTCCATAATAAATTATGGTGGCGACTCCTAAAACCTTTTCTTAAAACCATTTTTTTTTCGGTTCGTCGTCCCGTCGCGATCCCGGTTGCAACAGCTCGCGACTCAATTGGGGACGTTAGAGAATCAGGCCTTATTAATTAAATGCGCAAAATTGATGTGGTTTTTCTTTACCTTATTTTATTATTCTTTATTTTATTTTATTTCTTTTTTATTTTCTTTTATTTTATTTTATTTCCCCTTTATTTATATATTTTATGTCTTTATTTATTCTTGTAATTTATTACTGTACATATCATGAGTGGGACCCTATACCGGGTCTGAGTGTAACATAGAATTAGAGGGGTTGTGTAACGGTGTCACGTCTAGACTAATTCCAGTTTGGCTATCGTGAAAACCCCAGCCAGTTGTTGTTCTCTTTACATGCAATTTCACACCTAGTTGCGATCAACTGTTGTGGAAAAGCTATGAAAAGGACCATAGCTCTGGTGGCCTTGATCTTAGGTTTAGGAAGCCATCCTCGTGAGATTGCATATACATTCCTTAAACATCAAAACATTAGACCTATTTTAGAGGAATAAAACATGTTGTCTATTAATTATTTATTTGGCATATATGTTTTCATACATCTCATGCATTAGCAACATTTTTTTTCTACCAATACCAGCGGAAATCACATAGTTGTTTGATATCGTAAAGGTTGGAACTTAACATGGAATCTGAAACTATGCAACAAACTAATCCTGCCATATTAAGAAGAAGACCACACATTAGAGTCCCTGGCATGAATATGACGGGATTGATAAGTTTAGGAAAGCGAATGAAGACTATGAAGAGAGAAGCATTCAGAAAGAAATATGGAAATCTACTCAGTTTGATGGAGGTGGACATACCACCACTCGTTATCACTACTTTGTCTCAATATTATGATTCTCCATTAAGATGTTTTACGTTTCAAGACTTCCAGTTGGCACCGACTGTAGAAGAGTTCGAGCACATCTTGGGCCTACCATTGGAAGGTACAACCCTATACCAACACCTAGAGCATCACGCTTTCGTTGCTACTATCGCTGCTATCATGAAGTTGCCCTCTAGAGAATTAGAGGAAAAATTGGTAACAAGAAACCAGGTGAGAGGACTCCCTCGAGAATATTTAAAGCAATACCTTCATCACTTGGCTGACAGCGAAGAGTGGGAAACCTTCATGGACGTGTTGGCCCTTACCTTATAAGGCATCATGTTGTTTCCCCAGATTGAGGATTTTGTGGATTACGGAGCGATGGATGTCTTTGTGGCCAAGAAGACGAGAGCGGAAAATCCTGTCACTGCAATTCTTGTTGACGTCTATGGGCCAATGAGCTTCTACCATGAAAGGAAAGGACAGAAGATCATCTGTTGTTTGTCAGCATTATATCAGTGGTTGACTTCTCGTGTGTTCAGGGGGACGGTGGACCATAGCATAGGGGCAAAGGATTGGGCTCATTTCTTTGCAAGTCTAAATGGAGGGAAGATAAAGTGGCGTCCTTCTTCGCTTAGGGACAGGTGCTTCATCCATTATTGTGGTAATTTCCCCAACATTCCCCTCATTGGAGCTCGGTGTTGTATCAATTACAATCCTACTTTGGTTGAAAGACAGTTTGGGCATCCTATGAGAGGGGCACCATCATCCGATTATCTCATTCCACTTTTCATTTATTATGAAGATGGAGGTTTTATTGAAAAGCTAAGGGAGATCAGAAGAGCCTGGGGATATATCGTACGATTCGAAGCAGATGAAAGGAAAGTAGTGATAAACCAAGAAGTCAGTTATCACAATTGGATTACGCAAAGGGTAAAAGAAATTAAATTACCATTCAAACCCATCATAGGTCAGCTAGCAGATGAAAGGATATATCTAAATCGAGAGTCTTATAAAGTAAAACAATTGAAGAGAGAAATAGAAGAAGTTAGAAATCAGAATGCTAAGTTGATAAAGGAGCTACGAAATGCTCTCAACGATGTTGTAGATTCGAGGGCGGAAAAAGAAGAAATGACGCGGGCATATGAGGAGATTCTAAGGAAACAAAGCATCGAAAGAGATTATACATTCTGAATAAAGCAGGATCTCGTAGCCGCCAGCACGGAGTTAGCCTTGACGGTGAAAGAAAGAAATACGACACTAGAGGCTGAGGAACATTGGAGATATCTTTATGAAGAGACCAAGAGAGACAGACAAGAAGCGTTAAAAAGACTAAGGGAAGCCCAGATTCAAGTCAAAGAAACAAAGGGACAAATGAAAAGGATTGCAATGTCATTTGAGATAGAACTAGATCAGGAGCGTGAAAAGGCAGAAGAAAAGCGACAGGCTGTGATGAAGCAGATGGAGAGCTGCATTTCTAAACAAGCAAGATTGATAAAAGTGGAAGAGAGAAATCAGGCTATGATGAAGCAGATGGAGAATCATATTCGGAATCAAGAGTAGGTCGTGAGACACTGGAGGGAGAATTTCTCCCAACTAGCCGCCCTTACCAATGAAGCTATCAAAGATATCCCTAAGATGGCATCCGAGGCTGAAGTAGTGACACGTTTTTGTAACCCACCTGAAGAAGTCACTCTTTTTATTAGTTATTGTAAACAACTAGTGGGTGAGATGAAGACTTTCATCGCCNGAGCTAGGAACTGATATTTTTTCATAACTCGTAGTCGTTTTTTTAGTTTAAATAAATTTCGGTTTGTTTGCAATGGTAACCGGCTGTGTTAATTACGTCAAATATCCTCTACGCCACCCTCAACATAACGTCAGTTTCACCGATCATTGGTTGAAAAATCTTTCTTTAAAGATAAATATTTATTCAAATATTGGACGTCAAGCTCTATTTTGAACGACGTATCTTAACGTCGATCTACATAATAGACGTTAACATTACGTCAATTATATCTACATTCGACGTAAAGGTGTTCGATTAATGTCACCAGATATTATTCGACGTAAATTTACATCACTGGCTATAACGTCGCTAGCATATGCGTCGTTAAAGGCATAAAATAAATGACGTAATAGGCTGTTTTTGTACTAGTGCACCTTTTGAATTATGAATCTGCACTGCACTTCCATCCTTTTGGATGCTGCTTGCATGCTTTCTTGAATTGAGAGAGATTCCTGAATGAACCACTGGAGGGTCTCCTCAAGCTTCGTAGCATTGTTTCCTTGTGGTGGTCTAGTGAATAGTCCACCAACTTGCCCATATTGAATTTGATTTGTGCTTGAGTGAGGTTCCCACCAGTAGTTGAAATTATCTTGGTAGAACTGCATCCTTGCTATATCATACTATGAGGCCTGTGAAATTTTCTCTGGAGAAGGTTCTCTAGATAATCTATTTCCTTTAGGCCTCTTTCAAATCCCTGCACAAAATTTATAGAGAGAGATTGTTAGTACATAAATAAAAATTAACAATTAGGGGTTGAAAAATAAAAATAAAAAATAGGAAAAATAAAAATAAGAAAATAAAATAAAATCAAAATTAATCAAGGATCACACAAATAGAATAACTTAAACCGTGAGTCCCCGACAACGGCGCCAAAAGCTTTTTGGGGGAAATCGACAAGTGTACCGAGTTGCACAAGTAATATAAAATGGTAAGACTAAGTATCGTATCCAAGAGGACTTTCGGCGCTGAACAGTTGTGTGAAAACATGATTAATTAAGACTTAAAAATAAAAAAGAGATAATTGGGTTTGGACAAAAATAATAAAATAAAATAAAATGGAATTGATCAGTGGCAAAGGAGCACAAAGATGAACGAAGGTTGATTAATATGAGATGGGTATGTTGTTGGGGTTAGATTTCACCAAGTTTCCTCTCATGTATATAAGAATTCTTCTTTATGCATTAATGCCAACGTCCCTCACTAAATCACTTAAATCTGATCCCTCGGTAAATAAGCCTGTCCCTAATTACCAGTTCATACAATTCCTAACATTCCTGGTAAAAAGATGTGAAGATCAAGAGGTTAAGACGACTAAGACTCATACCCTCATCCCTGAGCAATATAACCCTTAGGAGTAATTCAACAAGAACCTGAATTGAAAGGAACCTCCTGACACTCATGCAACTCATAGATCATGCTATTGTATAAGCAAGAATAAAAACAGTTGAATTACTCTAACAGTTAATGAAAAAACATATGAAATTAAGAATCAATTCAAATACATGAGAGTTTACAAGGTTACATCATTCCCCAACAACAAATAGAAATTAGGTCCCCATAGACATGGGGGAACTCTATGAACTATGGAAGAAAGAATGAGAATGGAAGATTAAGAGTAGGCTAAGAGTGTATTGTTATGCTCTTCTCTGCCAGGGATGCAAAACCTAGAGTCCCAGAGTCCTTTAAATAATGTCAGAGGCATCCCAGAGTGCGACCCGATCAAAAGAATCAAAACAGAACAGAAACAGCACCCGATCCAAGTGAAATCACGCCCAAGCGTCGAGAATTGAAGGTCATGTAAGGCCTGGGCATCAGATTTGGACACCCAAGCTACAAAGTTCCACCGCCCAGGCGTCGGGGGCCACTGCCCGGGCGGCGAGCGTCGATTCTAGTCGCGCGGTTTGCGCTCCTAGACGCTCGGGCTTCGCATTTTCCCTCCTTCTGGTGCCTTGTTAGCCTCTTCTGAGCTCCATCTTCTTGGCTTTTCACCTCTTCTTCCAGTATTACCTCAATCTCTGTCAAAACAAGGAGAATTTGTTAGAAAACCATTGAAATCAACCTCAACTCTCTTATTCACACATTTTATTGAAAACACATGAGTCCAAGCAAGTTTCTAAGTGAAAAAGGGTATTTTTAGTATCAAAATCACATAACAAATAATGGTGTTTTAAACCGTTATCAAAACATAAAAAATAATTAATTTACATACAATATTTAAATATAACTGCATAAAAGTTATAATAAGATAAAAAATATATTGGTAATGTGATTGATTTCATGGTAAGTCCAACCATTGGTAAAAAGAGAAAAATGTTTAATGATAAAAGAAAAAATAACTATAAAACTAAAGCCAAAAAATTAAATATTATATATATATATATATATATATATATATATATATATATTAAACTACCTAATAAATTATGAACATTTTAGTAATTTTAATAAAAACAGAACGAGAATAAAGATAAATATTAGGAGGGGTATGGAATGGGAATTGAGTATATATATAAATATTCATCTCAATTCTCATGCTCAATTGAAAATATTATGTTTTAGTAATACACATCACTAAATACAAAAATTTCTATCAAAATAGGAATAGATTTGAACAATACCAACCAAAAGAAGTTTATTTGTTATCTTTAATAACAAATAATATGTCCATAATAGAAAAAAAAAATGCATAAAAGATAAAAAGAAAATTAACTTTCAATATATCTCAAAGATCAAACGGTTGAGAATCCAAGTGTGAGTCTAAGTCCCACATTGGATAGAAATGAGAAAGTAAAACATTATATAGATCAAAGACCCATTAACCTATTGCCTTAAGGTTTTAGGTAGAGAATGATATCAATCTCTTATATGGTTGGATTCATATCTCATTCATGTTTGTGTCTCTCTGTGAACCTCCTCCTTAAGGCCTTGTTTACTTAAGTGGATTTGAAGATAATTTTTGTTGTTGTTTATTTGAAAAGATTTGGAGGTAAGTGAGAGTAGATTTAGAAGTAAAAATTGTGAGAATTAGTGTAGGATTTAATTTATATGATAGATTTATTGGTATCGGAGGGGATAATTTTCGAAGAGTATAACGCAGCGGAATAAAACTTATAGAAAGCGGAAAGCGTGTTCGATCACAGTTAAAACGAAATTGGTCCTTTTTAGCAAAAATAATTTTCTTTTAGAAAATTAATCAAACAGTTGATATACGTAAAATAAAATGAGTGTAGGGAATAGAAAAATCACACGAGTATTTTTATACTGATTCGATTCAACAGAATCTACGTCCAGTCGTTAATCACTACAAAGAGTGATTAACAGTTCCACTAAACATAATTTTACAGATTACAATAAAATGAACAGGATATAAAACGAAGAAAACCACTCTACCAACTTGAAGAGAACCGCTCCGACAATCGACCAACGATTCGCGAGCTTCTCCTTTCACAAGACCAGGCAGAGCACACTCTACCAACTCGAAGAGAACCGCTCCGGCAATCGACCAACGATTCGCGAGCTTCTCCTTTCACAAGACCAGGCAGAGCACCTTGCTAACTTGAAGAAAGTCTGCTCCGACTATCGACCCACGATACGCGAGCCTCTCCTTTCACAAGACCAAGCAAGGGAACAATGAACAAAAGCTTTTTTGAGAACTTCTCTCTGACACACAGTGTTCTGCTTTGCTTTCTCAGTTCAAAAACGTTGCTTCTGAAGATTTCAAAAACCAAATATATAGCCAAGTACATTGAATGCCAAAGGTCAGCTCCCAACTGCCATGAATAATCGATTATTGTAAGTGATAATCGATTATTCAAGTCCGTTACANAGTTTTCAAAAAGTNATAATCNATTATATGAAGTGATAATCGATTATTCAAGTATNACTTGTGATAATCGATTATTGCTTCATGATAATCGATTATTCTAGTACAAAAACATGTGATAATCGATTATAGCTTAACCATAATCGATTATACCAGTAAAAATTACAAGGTTTAACATTTTCCTACTACATTCAAAATCTATAAGTTGCTTTTTAAATATTTTCTTACTACATCCAAAATCTACAAGTTGCAGCATCATCAAAACACATATTCAGGTTTTACCAATACTCCTTATTGGTAACAAAATTAAAAAAATTTACTTCCAAATTCACTTTCACTCACCTCCAAATCTATTCAAATAAAGAACAATAAAATTTATCATCAAATCCTCTCAAATACTCTCCCTCTCTTAAGGCCTAATAGACCCAACACAAACCTTTAGTCCCGTATATAATTTTTATAATTTAGTTTCTATTTTACAAAATTAATATATAATAGTTAATCATAAAATAATTTATAATCAAACTGGGAAGATTGATACAAATTTATAAATATTGTAATTTATAAGTTTAAACATAAAAATAATGGAAAATAGAAATGCTATTAAAAATAATAAATGATATCGAATATTTTTCTAATAAAAAGAAAATTAAAATTATCTTTACGGTAGGTACTAAAATAAACTAATGTGATTATCATGTATTTCTTAAACAACTAATACAAAGTTTCAATCCTTGATTCCAAATATTTCGTAATATGCATGGTTTTCCAAAATATTTATTATTATTATTATTATTATTATTATTATTATTATTATTATTATTATTATTATTATTATTATTATTATTAGATTTGAAGCTAATGGAAACACATGCATTTCCATCCCAATAACAAAATAAACAGTTGTCAAACAACAATAAAATAATCAGTTGCCATAATTAAATTAAAATTATTATCCATTATTGGAAGTCTAACATATTTATATATACTAATGGCATGCATGCATGCATCTCCACATTCTTCTTTAGCTAATTAAAATAGCAATTAATAAAGTAAAAAATAATAATAATTATCAAAATAATAAATATTTACTAATGAATATAAAATTGTGTATATATACCAAAATAATAATAAACAATAAGACAATATTACATTTTATTCAGAAAAAAGGGACGAATGTGCCTTTTTTGTATAAAATATTAAAAATAGAATAAATAAATAAATATATATATATATATATATATATATATATATATATATATATATATATATATATATATATATATATATATATACTCACACGTGGTTAGATAGTGCGCTTACGTCAGAAGAGAAGGCCACCCATGTTTTGAACATGTTGGTAACTGTACTTGGCTTTAATTTATTGAAATTATTATTAATTTTATAATTGTTTATATGTGAACCCTGAAATAAAATTTCAGACGCGTGTCACACGCCTTCGAATACTTCTATTGATTTTTATCATTGGAATAATAGAAAATTCTACATTGACAGTAAGTTATCTACAAAACTAAGTACGATATTTCTAATATTATCTATATATTAATATAGATTGAAATTCTTTATTTGTATATAAATTATTTTAATAATATTTTATTGTTACGATACAACAAATATGATAAAGAGGATTTATATTAAAGAGTATTTTATATAATTAAATATTTTATTATAATATAAATGTAAAATAAAGACTTTGATTACTTTATTTTTATATAATAAATAAAATAATATCAAATAAAAAATAATAAAGTATGTTTATTTATAAAAATTATAAGACAGCGTAATAAAGATTTACGAAAACAAATATAGCATCAATCTTGTTGTTAGTATGATATATTAAAACAAATAAATGAAAATAATAATAAATATTGTGTTTAAAAAGTATTGTGTCCCTTGGATATGTATGTATTATTTAATAATCTACTATCATTATTAATTGTTTTGATGACAACGAACTGTTATAAAAAATAAAATCACATGTTACAAAAGTTATTGCAACCGTCTTATTATATTTATTGCAAGATGTGATAATAATAATAATAACAAAAAATAATAGTAATAAACAAATGCAATTTCATCATAAGTAAATGATACCATTCATCTTTTCACATATTTAAAAAAGAAAATTTAATGTTGAAAATCTTTTTTTTTTTTTCTAAATGCTAATATACTCAACTCTAGTTTTTACTTATGAGAAATTATAAAGATCTAGAAACTATTATTTTAAAAATAATATATTAAAAATAATGACACTCAATTATTTTAATATTCAAATATTTTAATATAAATGAATTTATTATAAACGAGTTTCACTATTCTAAGAGATATTATTTTTAGAACTATTTTTTTTAGAATATTTTGACTTCTCTCTAGATGTTCTTCTTCTCTACTCATTTAATTGAAGAACTAAGACCATAAAAGTGATCTTGGTGACGAACTCTTTATGAGTAAGTTAAGTTTCAACCCCTTTCCTTTAGTCCTTTCTTTCTTCAGTTGCATGTGAGTCCTGCTCATTTTGCATGTGATGTCTTAGTCTTCTATAAGACTCTCTGTTGATAGGTGGTAGTAATGGTATACCTTGATCGTGTTTTAGTTGTCTGTACAGATAAAGCTCCTAAAGCTGTGTGAACGAAATATGGTTCTCTAGAACAATTGGTTTTCTACAAAGGTAAGGGAACCTAATTATCATTTGTTTTATGTTACTGATACTTTGATAAGTTTTGTTGTATGCTTGAATTGATTAGAATTTGATAAACTGATATGTGATGTTGTTTATGTGATTCCAATTAAAAATGTACTATCTGTGATTGGATGTATATTGATGTGAATGTGTGTGGAATGTGAATTGTTTAGATCTGTTGATGTTATTTTTGGGGTTCTAGTGAATGGAAAATTTATGTGGTAATGGTTCACTATAAGAAAAAATTGAATTGCATACAACCGAAATCCATATATAAGACCCAAAATTCGTATATAATACTTGGTTATATACGGATTGCATATAGGGAAAAATCCGTATATAAAAACTTTGTAGCTAGCTTTATATACGGATTTATCCGTATATAAGTTATATACGGATATATCCGTATATAAGTTATATACGGATATATCTGTATATATTATATAGGGATATATCTGTATATAACTTATATACGGATAAATCCGTATGAAACTTATATACGGATAAATCTGTATATAACTTATATACGGATAAATCCGTATATAACTTATATACAGATTATCCGTGTATAATGGTTTTAGAAGGGCTAAAATACCGGGAAAATACCGGACAATTAAGCACAATTCCCTTATTAATTCTAGCACAATAAACTAAGTGAAATCAATAAAATATCGACTCATCAGCCATCAAGCATAGATTTTCTTCCTCATTAGAATTGCTTGAGGTCAAGGTGTTTGATGTAGAGCTTCAATTCGAACAAGTCAATTTAACGACATTTGAGACATCATCATGAGTAACTTTTAAAAGTTTCCTCATTTCTTAAGCACTTTTATAAATAGAAACCTGAAAGAATTCATAAAGGGTTAGTGTAGATAAAATTATATTTCTTGCCTTAACATCATATTGCATGTAGCAGTTCCCCTGAACATGCACAATTCATACAAGCAGACTTAGACATTATACTTAGCATTGACAATTCATATAAGCAGACCTGGACATTATACTGAACATTCACAATTCATATAAGTAGACCTGGACTTTATACATTACACATTGACATATAAACCAATATGCTTTTCACATACACTTAATCCACAAAAGAAACATTGTACATGAATACATAAATATTGTTTTCATCAATATAAGTGCAAGAGTATATTGGTTCAGGTTCTAAATAAGTTCAAGAGTAATGGAAATAAGTTCTATAAAATGCCTAATAATCCATATAATCATCATTTCAATCTTGTGGTTGGTGATCTGGTGGTTGTTGGTCTGGAGGTTGTTGTTCTGGTTGAACATCATTGGGTGCTTGATTTTTAGGACACATGGTCCTAGGGAGAAGAAACCAGCCGACACACTCCACTTAAGGGGTTTGGAACATTTTCTGGAACGAGAAAAATGTAGCACACGACACTTGCAAGGGGTGATTCATTATTTTTGGCTATTTGGAACATTTTCGGGAGATGACTTTTGATTGAAACGGTGCTTGCTTTCTTTTACGTTTGCTGCTGGGGAATACAAAAGAGGTAGTTTTTCTTTGAACCATCATCCGGTCTTTGAGCTGGAAGAAGCAGCACAAGGTGCATTCCATTTCTCTTTTCTTTTTTTTTTTGGTGGAGAACACTTTGATTTCACAAGCTTGATTCATGGCAGTAGCTGTACAATGATGAAGTTCTATTTCTTTTATTTAAGAAGCATAAGCGATCATTTGATTAATGGTAGCGTCGGTGCTTCATTAAATAAAATGGGTCATTAGATAAATGGGGTTAATATGCTGTTACGGTTTCAACATTTTTAATTTGCATTGGATTTTTTTTATGATAGCTTGCAACCGCAGATTCGCTTTTTAAAAAAATAAAAATGCTGATTTGAGTTTGATGCACTCACGGTGCTTTGTATTTTGGGTGAAAAAGGGGATGCTTGAACCAAAGGAGGTGCTGGCACACGTTGGTATTAAAGTGCTTTAGAGAAAAAGGCTGTGTTTGCAATTAGTTTATTTTCTTGCAATTTTATTTGGGGCAGCTGCCGGCAGTATGTGTCTCGGCTGGAATGAAGAGCAACTGATTCAAATTGGTTCCAGCAATTGAATTAATTTTCCANCAATGTCATTTTGGAGAAAAGTGGTGCACGGTGATTAGATAAAAGGCAGCTGTTGTTACGTGATGAAGAAAGGGTGCATACGTCCAGCTGTTGTTACGTGCATATTCAATTAGCATTAAGGGTGGCTGAATTCTTTAGAGGCGCTGCACCCATTTCTTTAGCAATTGAAGAGAGCATTTTATCATTTATTTTGCAAAGGATGTCACGGCTGTTAGGTGGGAGATGGTATGGAGAGAGATCACGGTCATGTTTTGCTTTGGTGCATTTAAATAATTTTAATTGTGCTAGATATTTGTCTATTGCAATGTTGGTTTAGTATTTTATTTTACTTTAATGTTTTCTATTTTATTCGGTTGTGTTTAATTTCCATGCATTTTAATTGAATTTAATTCTCGTCTCAAACACCTTAGGGAACCTCCTGTTTGCTTTTTGCTTCAACTTCAGATCAGGACAATCAGGCTTGATGTGTCCTTCTTTGCCACATTCATAACATTGAACTGCATTTGATCTGGTAATTCTTTTTTCTTTGCTATTTCCTGCATGGTCAGTAAGGAAATAACAAAGGATTATTAAGAGGTTGCAATCGATTATCCTAGCTCGTTCTTTTAATTAAGCTGGTTACCTGGTGTATTTACCGAACAGTGCATGCTCCGCTATTCGGTTATAGTTGTGATACGGTCTAGACGGTTCATATGGTACACAGGGAGAAGTAGATCAGTTATCGAACGAGTTTAAGAGGTACACAATAATTGGGTTTTCCTTCTTTTAATTAAACTGGACGGTTCATATGGTACATTAAGTTTTTTTATCTTCTTGTTATCATTTCTTGCATAAATTGATTTTTTAAGGAGGAGAACAAGTTGAGGGGGAGTGTTTTTACCTTCTTCTTACTTATGATCAAAAAGGGGGAGCAAGTTTTTTCAAGTAGTGCAGTGACTTCTAACATGTCTTGTTTTGTGAGTTTGTATTCTGATAGCAATCTAAAACCCATTATTTTCATGCTTAAATATGATATCAAAACACACCCTTTGTGGCTTAGAATGAGCTTAGAATCAAGTAAAACACTTAGTTGAGTCATGAGAGAGTCAAAAGTTGGTTTTAGAGATATTATGCTTGTTTCTGCATTGTTTTGTAGGGTTTTGATGTGAATTGAAGATGGAAGTGAACCAAGGTGGACTTAGACTCATAAAAGAAGAAAAAGGATGAGAAGAAGAGTCAAGTGAACCGTTCAGTGGCCAAAACCAACGCTGAGCGTCTAGAGCGATTAGAGGCAAACCGCTGAGTGGTGATATTGACCGCTGAGCGGTGGCACGAGTAGAGGGAAACCGTTGAGCGGTTAAATTAGGCGCTGAGCGGTTGTCTGCTCTGCTTGGGCTTAAATTCTGTTACTTTTTTTGTCTATTAATAGACCCAGTGCGATTTCCAAAGAAATCTTTTGGCAGACAGAGACGTCCAGAGCTGTTCTACACACCTTGGAGGAGGTTCCTTGGATGCTTAGGCTCCAATCTACCAAATGTAGGGTTTATTCTTCCATTCTTTCATTGTATTTCATCTAGTTTCACCATGTCAATGATGAACTAAACCCTTTTGTTGTTGGAGAACAATGTAATATTTTGAAACTCTCTTATATCAAAATTCTTATTTTCTTTATATGCTTGCATATGCTTATATTATCAATTGTTGGGTTCCTTACCTTTGCTTAATGCTTTGATCATTTAACTCATTCGGTAAATGTTGTTTGTCTTTATTGATACGAAGACGTACAATAATGTCATGAACTAGACGAAATTCCTTTATTAAGCTAATACCGCCTAGAGATAGGGGTAGGATGATCAATTGTATTTTGCTTCCGTTTATCATGCATGACAATAATTTGCTAGTTACTAGGGGAGGCTAGATATAACAAGCCAATAATTAGTAATATGCTCTTTTCACCAAGATATTGGGTTTAGGGTGGACTAAGAAAGTTTGCATGACAATATGATAATAAAGCAAATTAAATAAGAGTAGATATAAGAGGGTGGATAAGATGGAATTGTAAACCCCAACAACTCTATTCATCCATAGTTTTTCCTTGTCAACTGATTCAAATTGCATTTTGCATGTTTATTTTCATTCTTTGCATATAAAACCTAAAATCAATTTCTTTCTCAAGACTTATGCGATCTATTTACATGAAAGTTAAGGCCTAAGAGTCCTTTGGGAAAACGACACTCGAACTTACCCGTTTTATATTACTTGATAATGATCTAGTACACTTGCCAGGGACTTAACATATTCTATGCAGATACACAAAGATGATATTAAACAAGGGATTTTTTATCATCATAAAAAAGGGGGAGATTGTTACCAATGTGTAGCATTGGTGTCATGAAGATAGTGATTTTGATGATGCTACAAAGTGAAGTATATGAAGATCCTTGTTGTATTAAGTTTAAAAGCATTCTTGTTTGTTGGTCCGCGAGAAAAAGGAACAAGAGGCCGAATAGAAGACCGAATAGTCACTCTCAGTTACAGGCCGAAAGAAGTTAAAAGCCAAACACAAGACCGAATGGTCACTCTAAGTTAAAGGTCAAACACAAGACCGAACAATCACTATAAGTTAAAGGTAGAACACAAGACCAAATGACGTACAATAGGTTAAAGCTGAACGACATATAACAGATAAAGGCCGAACATTGTTCATGGTCGAACATAACTAAAAGGTCGAATGACATATAACAGTTGAAGGACGAACGATGTATAATGTTGAGATTATTGACAACACAAACTTTATATCAATCTAGTTTTTTATGATGACAACGCTATGCTTAATAACAGTATTACATGTTCTTATACAGTACTGATTATATATTTACTGAACATGTTTTGATGTATTGTGGTGTATGTTCCTATGTTGATTGTGTGACATATTTGTGGAACATGCTTACATGCTTATATGCAATGCAAACTGCTTTATCAAAAATATTTTACTGCATATTTTGTAAAATGAAAAAATTACAAACACCTTTGTGAACTTATAACTGTGTGACAAAGTTATAGTACAGTCGACTACATTGATAATGGATTCGACTATGCTAAAACCTTTGTACAGATTTTGAGAATCAGTGCTAAGTGATGTTTTGAGTTGAAAAGAATTTCAAAGTGTTTTTACATGTGTCAGTCGACTTTGTCTAGTGTACATTCGACTGTATCTTTGATCTGTTTTGTCTAGTTAAGCATTGTTGACTTGGTCAATTGCATTAAACGTGTGTTGCAATTGAAAACTATAAATAGGCTGAACACGAATTGTTCAGAGACTTTTGATGCTCTAACATTTTAATTTCTTGTTTTAGATTGAATTCTCTGTTAACAGCTCCAAGAATTCTCCAAGAAGACTATGGTGATCTTTCTTGAGAAACTGCACAAAGAAGGGCTTCTTGATTGATCAATGAAGGCTTGGCATCCTGTGAAGTTTGCTACATTCTGTGAAGGTTTGGCATCCTGTGAAGACTGCTATGTTGAGGCTTGGCATCCTGTAAAGAATGTTGGAATTTACACGTTAAGGATTGTTCGACGTGGGTTCAGATTGCATAAGAGGAGATTCTTGTTGCAAGTTTGGTTTTGGTTATTGCAGCTATATTTTGGTTTTGGGTTAGAAAGGATTTACATTTTTGACGTAAGGTCTTCTATAAATTCCTTGTTGTAAAAACCGCAACCATTATAATGCATTTGCTTCCTGGGTTGGAAGGACACTAGATGTAGGCATTGTTGGCCGAACCAGTATAAAAACCAGTGTTTGATTTTCTCTATCCCTACACTCTTTATTTCCAGTCGACTTTATCTTTTACGCAGTCAACTACATTTTTCCGCTGCATAGAAATTTTCATTACTTGCGTTTCAAGAAAGATAAAAAAGGTTTATACTTTTCATAAAAGATCGCTAAAAGATTTTGTTTTTGAAACAACACCAATTCACCCCCCCTCTTGGTGTAAAAACGAAGCCTACCTGTTTTCTTACATATAGCAATTCAATGCCGAACGTAGGACGAACACTGATCGAACATAGTTCAAGACCGAATGGAGTTGAACATTAGTTGAACACCGAACGATCACTAATGTTGAGATTGTTGATAAGGGAAGCACTAGTTTAGCAGAACCTTAATCTCACAGTATTTCTGGTTTTTGATGATGACAACACATTATTAATAACACATGTATTCAAATGTGTTACATGTTCAAATCTTTACTACGTATCTATTCTTGAAGAATATGTTTGTGTTGATTCTGTATATGTTTGCATATTCACCAATTTTTTCACATGAGATATCATCTGTGATTTCATTACATATGTTTCAGAAAAGAAAGTCACATGCACTTGGTTGACCTTATATTATGTGCCAAAACTGCAAGTTTTAAGTCGACTTCAGTATGAAGTAAGTCGATTAAAACTAGTGACTTTGCAGAGATTTTCTAAAACAGTGTTGTGAGTAATTTTGCAAAGAAAAGATTTTCAAAACTGCATTGAAATGTTAAGGTTGACTATATGTGTAGGCAATTCAACTTAGTTATGTTTTGAAATTATGTTAATGCTTGTGAACTATAACAACTATATTTTGATTTTATGTTCAAGGATTTATTGCAAGTCAACTGAATTAATTGTGTAATCAGTTTAGTTGGTATCACTGCTACTATTTCTTTTTACTGTCATAACTGTCTAGTTATAGTGGACTGTATTAGTAGCTAAGTCGACTACATGAGCGTCTGTTTCATGGAAAACTATAAATAAACGTGATTATGTAATTCACAGAGACTTTGGTTGTTCTGACATTTTCATTCTATTGTTTCAAATTTGATACTCTGTGAACCGCTCCAAGAACTCATGAAGAAGATCATGGAGATCTGTCTTGGATAGTTGCTTGACGAGCAAGGTTGTGCTGATTGAAAAGTTTGATCATACTGCACATTGAAGTGTGCTGGAAATGTCATCATCTACTTTTCTCAATCTTTGGAATATTGTGGTTGCCCTGTTGTAACTATAGGAAGAGGACGTGTTGCGTTCTGGGATAACTTTGAGGATTGTTCAAAGTTGAGAAAGACTACAAGAGAAGGGATATCTTACTGTTGTTCTTTGGATGTTGTATGCCTATATTTTGGTTAGAGGGTTAAAGAGGTGTTTTATATTTTGACGTGGAGGTCTCCATAGAAACCTTGTTGTAAAAAGCATGACCATTATAGTGCATTTGTTTCCGGGTACATGAAGGACACTTGATGTAGGCAGTTTGGCCGAACCAGTATAGAAACTGAGTTTGATTTTCCCTATCCCTGAACTCTTTACTTTAAGTCAAATTTACTTTTGACTTTACTTTATGATAAGTTGTCGTTGAAGCTATCAAATTATTACTACTTTTCAAGGCAACTTCAGTATTGCCTAGTAGTATTCAAGAAAGTAGATAGGGCTAAAGTAACCCTAAGTCGTCTCCCAATGAACACGGAATTGCTTTCGAATATCTGAAACTTATGAATGTTATGCAATGCTTAAGAAAAAAAGTGAGGATGTT
>NC_028357.1:18520363-18522869 GCF_000741045.1 Vigna radiata var. radiata
CTTAACCTCAGAATCCATAATGAAATTACAGCAGAATAGCCCTAGGAGCTTAGAAACACATAATGAAAGAAAAGGCTAAGCAGTGGTGGATGAATGAATGAATGAATGAATGATCTTTCTGTCTCCCCTGGGTCTCTTTATATAGGCTTGATTGGGCTTGGACTCTGAATATTCAGTTGACAGAATCTTTTATCTCATATCTTCCAAATAACTAAAAGATTTAGATAATTATAACATTATTTGGAAGATATTTTCTGTTGATATTCCCAAAGTAAATTAATTCAACAACTGAATTTTATCTTTTAATTTTCCTGACTTTCCAAAATTACACAAATGCCCTGATTATTCTATATCTGCACTTAAGTCCCTTTGTTTCTTTCCAAAATTGCAAGAAAGCCCCCAGTTGACCAGTCTTGACCAGATTCAAACAGCATTGACCAGCTTTGACTCAAGATGACGTACCAATGAGATGTCGCCACGTGTCTTCCCCTTTCCACCCAGAATTAGAGTTTTGCAATTGAGGGTAGAGTGAATTGGGAGTCTCCATTCTGCCTACTGCGCGAGATTGGGAGAGGCGTTTCGTTCTCTGGGTTTTCTGTGGGTTTTTCTCGTTGCAGGTCTGGTTTGCTTGCAGGTATGGCTTTGATTGCAGGTTTTGATGAACGAATCTGCTTGTTGCGTAATGGTGGCCGGCGACGTGATTGCCATGGAGGAAGAGGATTCGCGATTCTGGGTTCTGCGGCGTGGAGGAAGATGAAGGCGTCGTTGTGCGAAGGAGAGAAAGATCTCTCGTGATGATGGCCCATGATGCGTTGGGGAAGCGGCAGCCGACGACGAGGTTGGCGGCCTGCTGAGGTGATGAAGATGACTGCGCGATGGTGGAGGAGTCGCGGCTTGCTTGCGCGAGGAAGATGATGAGAGCGCATGGTTGGTGCGACGGTGAAGATGAACGGAGGTGCGGCGGTATAGGGTTTTGTTGTGTTGATGGCTGCGCGACCATGGGCTCCGGCGACGTGGTGGTGACGCGATGTGTTGGCGGCAGCTAGGGTTTACTAGATTAGGGTTTCTGGAGAAAGATTGAAGATGGTGATGACGTGGCATGGGGAGTTAGGTGGCATGTTCTGAGTGGTTGGATCTATTAGTGGTGGATTGCCATGTGGCAAAATCTGGTGAAGTCTGACTTAGGAATGGTAGGAGGGTGTGTGTATAGTGAATTGGGGCATGTAGGCGAAAAGGGTCTCTGTTGGGCTTTAGTATTGGCCTGGTTTAGAACTGAGGGGTGCATGTAGGGAAATCTCGGGTGCAAGAGTAAAGATTGTCTATTTGGCCCATCTGGACATTATNTTTNAAATAAANNCTGATTTTGGGCTTTAAATTGCAATTTGGACCAATAAAACTCTAACTTCAGCTGCACAAATAAATATTAGAACATCCAAGAATAATTTATGCAATTAAAATCACTTTTTAAGCCTCTTTAATTCCAAAACCCAACAATTCAACTTCACTCAGATTCACTTTAAATCAACCATTTAAGCACAAATATCTCATCAAAAATTTGAATTTTAAAGCATAAATGTGGGCATAAATATGCACTCATCACACCCCCACACTTATCCTTTTGCTCCTGGGCAAATCTGATTAATTCCAAAACTTTATTCTGAGTCATTTTATTTCATATTTGCTTTTGGATCAAAAGAATGAACATCCCTGGACATAAATCAATCATCTAGACATCACTTTGCCATGGACATGCAAATGAAATCACTTTATTCTTCACACATGAGTTAACCTTTTTGAATTCCCAAGAAAATCAAATATGAAAGATAACACTCAAGTCAAAATGTATCTATTTCTCTCCAACTCTCTCAAGTGTTTTTGGCTTGTGTTTACACTCAAAATACCCATGTCAATAAACACCCTTGGTATTTAGCAAGACTCTAACATTCACACACTTCAGAAAACATGCAATTATTGATCATGGGGACTTTTTAAAGGTTATATTGGGGCCAAGGCAAAGGTAGGAAATTTTCTTTAGAATTTCTGGGTTTTTGAAATTGATATAGAAAGAGTAATGACACTTTATTTCAAAAACAACCTTATTTCTTGCTCATTTTAGGAAGATTTTTTTTTCTATCTTTTTTTTTCCTTTGTCCTTTTTTTTTCATCATTTTTTTTTCAAAACTCCAACTTGTCATCTTCCTTTTTTTCTTCCTTCTTTTCTTTTTTTTCCCTTTTTTTATATTTTGTGGTGAGACACTCACCCACACACTTATTCATCACTTACTTATAACACAATCCATTACTCCTTCTTTCCCAAGGTGAGGAACATATGATTTTTCTTCATTTTTTGCATTTGGCAATTTTTGGAAACAAGAAAAATAGTCTTAAGGCTCAAAAGGGGTTTCCAATGGATTAATGTTAAGGTAAGTTTATTTGGCCAAGTAGCTAAAACAAGAAATGCCTCAATCATATCAAATTATGCATATTCACCTCAGTTGCACAACAC
>NC_028357.1:18530004-18531451 GCF_000741045.1 Vigna radiata var. radiata
AAAAGGACAAGTGAAGGTAGTCTTATGTTGGTCCTCCGGGGCTATACAGATTTGAAAATACCCAGAGAATCCATCTAGAAAACAATAATGTGACTTACCTGCCAAACGGTCTAGCATCTGATCCATGAATGGTAAAGGAAAGTGGTCCTTTCGAGTGACTTGGTTCAATCTCCTATAGTTAATACAAACCCTCCAACTATTCTGAATGCAAGTAGGAATTAACTCATCCTTCTCGTTCTTTACCACTGTGATTCCAGATTTCTTGGGAACCACATGTACAGGGCTCACCCAAGTGCTGTCAGAAATTGGATAGATAATACCTGCTTGTAGCAACTTGGTGACCTCTTTCTTGACAACCTCCATTAGTTGAGGATTCAGTCGTCTCTGAGGTTGTCTCACTAGCTTAGCATCCTCCTCCAAAAGTATTCTGTGCATGCAAAAAGAAGGACTAATACCAGGAATATCTGCCAATGTCCAGCCTATTGCTTTCTTGTGGTCTCTGATAACCTGTAATAGTTGTTTTTCCTGTTCATCAGTAAGCAACGCAGATATAATAACAGGGAGTTTCCCATCCCTCTCAAGATAAGCATATTTCAAATGGGATGGCAAAGGTTTCAACTCCAAAACAGGTGGTTGTACCACAGATGGCAATATCTTACTGCCTAAGGTAATTTCAGCCACCTCAGCATCACACTCGGACGTCACAGAGGTATCAGATGTTGACACCGCGTCCTCAATATCACCTGCTTTACAGTTTTCTTCGTCGTCTAAAATTAGGCACGACATTTTTGAAAAAGAAAAGTCCATAGATGGAGAAAAAGTTGAAAATACATCCAAAAAACTAACAGAAAAATTATTTACAATTTCACTTAATAGATCAATACAAAATAGTGAATGCTCTTCAATTGGGTGCTTCATGGCTTCCAATACGTTAAAATGCACCTTCTCATCTCCTATCTCCATGGTCAGTGTTCCTGCATGCACATCTATCTTGGTTCGTGCTGTCATCATGAATGGTCTTCCCAAGATAATAGTTGATGACTTGATTCCTTCCTCATCCTTCATGTCCAAGATATAGAAATCTGCAGGAAAAATTAACTTGTCTACTCAGACAAGCACATCCTCAAGCACACCTACAGGGTTAACTGTGCTATGATTGGCCAGTTGAATGACCACACCAGTAGTCTTAAGGGGTCCCAGGGATAGAGAAGTAAAAACTGATAAAGGCATTACATTAATGGAAGCTCCTAAATCTAGCATAGCATTGTCAAACTTTGAATTTCCAATAACACAAGGAATAGAGAACATACCTGGATCTTTGCATTTTTGTGGTATTTCAATATGCTTCTTTACCAAGCTTGACACATTTCTTCCCAAATTCACAACCTCATTATCCCCGATGCGCCTTTTATTTGTGCAAAGTTCTTTTAAAAACTTGGCGTATTTA
>NC_028357.1:18536406-18542163 GCF_000741045.1 Vigna radiata var. radiata
GTTTCTTTTAATGCTTGAAGGCACAAACTTTCTTCTCATGCAAGCTTTTAAATCACACCAATCATGAATGGGAGACTTCCTATCTTTCCTAACATGATATTGTCTTTCATCTCACCACTCACTTGCATGTCCTTCTAACTTAGAGAGATAAATGCTAAGAACATAAGATTCACTCTCTCTATAAAACCAAGGATCTATTTTATCAACCTCTTTTTCCCAAGCTAGGTATGTTAATGCACCTATGTCTTTACCAAAAAATGAAAGATTCCTAGCTTGATTAAAATTTTCATTAACTTTATCTAAACTAGACAACCTATATGAACTAGAAGACCTAGAAGAAGACCTATATGAACTATAACAAGACATTTGCAAAGACAATTTGTGGATTCTAAGACTCCTAAAACGTACGGACTCTAATGTGACAAGGTCACACCTACACGTGAATGACAAAATCAAAGACAATAAAAGAAAACAATTAAAGTTGCCAAGAGTTGGAAAGAGCACTAAGAACTCTTCCAATCTACTTGGACTTTATAAAAGGCCATTTACAAACCAAACCTAAAGCTAAGAGTGACAGTGGGCTGACACAAGCCCATCAAATACAAAGAAAATAAAAAAACCAAATGAATTTAATCCTATGCTACGACCCAACTTCTTGTTGTCCACTATGCTGCTACGGTCCAGGTCCTTGCCAATTTTTCCATGAAGATTCACGTGTACGTTCCTGTTGTTTCTAGCAGTTTAAACTTTTCTAACTTCTGGGTTCCACTCTCTTTGGATCTGATTCACCACTCCTGCACACATCACACAGCTTAATATTCTTTTGGCTAAACAGATTGCAAGATACAATGCACAAGATAAAGAATTATAACTTCCCTTTTCTCGGTCTTGTACACTTCATGCAGCTAATTTAATTGCTTTGGTCTCCAATTACAATCTGCAGCCAGAGTATGCCAACATCAACAATTCACTCATTGCAATCAAGTACAATTATATAAGATCAGTTTATTCAAAACACAATCAGTTTAGGGGAGAAGACTCCCTTCAAAATCAAAACTACACACAAATGTTGCTGCTACTGTTTCAAGGATCTAGCTCACCCTTCTCAACCTGCTAATGCTTACTCAAGCTAAATTCCAAAAAATCAATTAGTTTATTCACTTACAAAGTATTACCGATTCCAGCAAAACACATAAACATTGATATTAAACCAGATGTAAATGGATGTACTCCAAAGCTGAACTAAACTGATTTTAACAACCATATAATCTGATTTAAAATCTATTCAATCCAATGCAGAAAGAGTGACGCAGATTCCATTAGATATGATGCATATGTAGTTGAAACAAGTTATTGTAGAAATGAAGTTCAGAATGCAATCAGAACGGTGTTTGCAACTTCCTATTTCATCTAACAAATTCACTAGATCTTATCAATTCAGAATCCGCATTCAACATGCCCAAGTAAACCATGAAATCAAAACTTCCCTTTCACAACCGTGAGTATATCAATGAATTCAGCAAGCAATGTTTGAAACTAAAATGAGTGCAATGACAGCTTAAACATTCACAAGCACAAATAGTATCACCAAGAAATCAGTAAGCACATTCAAGCTTTCAATATCTCACTAAATTCAGCAAACATTTTACAATCTAAATGCAATGGAATAACAACTTAAACAAGCACAAAAATGCTCCAATCTGATCTCTCAATTTCCTTTTCCTGCACAATGAACAATCCAAAACAGTAATCAACAGTTAAGTAAAGATCAACTTCCTCTCACAAAATTGCCAAGGAAAATTATGCTTAAAACAGCCTCACAGAACTCACATCACTCAAGGCTTCTCTTTAAAAATTTTAAGCACATAAACGCAAGGTTTGGAAGAGAGATTCTCCCTTGTCAGTTCAAGGCTGGATAGTCTTTCAGACCACCACCACCTAGGATGCTACCAAGCACACAATCCTCTTTCAGATTCCAAAAATCCAGAATGAAATGCTTCTCAGCCAATAACAGCACAAAACATGACAAAGATCACAGAACAGAATAGAACAAACAAAGCAAACAGACTCACAAGAAACTCTAGATTAGATTTTAAAAACAAGTAAAGCTCAAAATTAGGAATGGCAGATCAAAGTTTACTTGTATTGGACAAAACCAGATTTAGCAATCAAGACAAGCAAGAAAAAGAAACTTAGCAAGGCTGACACACAATTTGAACCTACCAATAGCTCTAGAATAGATTTAGAAAACAAGAAACCAGTTACAAGTTGAACTAGAAATGACATGGTTTTGGCACTGCTTTTTATTACTGCTTATATCTTTCCTTCTTCTTCTTTTTTATATATTGTAATGTAAACCAAGCTTTTGCTGCCAATCTTTATTCAGCTAATGATGCACAGAACAACAAACACATGCATTTAAAATTGAAAACAACTTGTATTAGAAACAATTAAGTGCCTGAAATTGATGGCTCAGAAAAGAATTTGCACCAGATTACTTAAACACTCAATTTTACAGCACAAGCAAGTCCAAATCAGTGGTTTAAACGTATAAGTGCTGTCAATTGAGGCTAATTAGCTGTAATTCAAAATTTGACTAGTTGAGTCCACGTTTCACACCAATTCAGTCAAATCAATTACCAATTTTGAGATGCAAAGGTGCAAATGACTTTTAGGCACTCAATAGGAATCAAAATCAACAGTTAAAAATTGCACAAAATGGCAGAACTTGTAATGGATGGTTAGCAAAAGATTTAAGTGCTATACTAGATTTAAAAAAAACAAAACTCAACTCAAACAAAGAGGTTGCAGTTCGGTCAAGCTGCTAGGCAAAGAAATTCTGGATTCTGCAGTGTGATACCACCTGATTGGTTTGTCTGAGACAAATCACTGTTTATTTGGTATGTTTACACACTATGGCAGTGCATCAGTTAACACTAGAACTACAATTTAACTCGGTGCATTGAATTCAACCATTAACATCAGATTTGAAACAAATTTGGATTTGTGATTCTACTGGTACTGCACTGTGATTGACTTCTAGATGCACTAAGCTCATTAATCATTGCTCATTTTGTGTGCATCTATTGAAAGATCAATTCCAGATATGCAGATTCATCCAGGCACAGGTTCAACTCAGAATTTGGACAAAATTCAGCAAATACACATGACTTAGACAAAACAAGATAAGATACTCAAAATAAAATGACTCAAACTAAGGAATAGACCGAAATAAAAATTATGAAATCAGACTCAAAGCACAAGATAAGCACAAACAAAATCAGGAATTCTAATCACAGAAATGCAGATTCAAGACCAAACAAACACAGAAACTGAAACAAGATTCAACAACTCAAATCAGAAAAAAAAAACAAATCAAGACATTACAGGAAAATGATAGACAACGTGAATCAAAAGAAACACAAGCTGAGAATCAAACTGAAACAAAACACAAAGCTAATAACAAAGACAAAGACGCGAATCAAAATGAACAGATCAACATAACAACGCGGATCAACACAAGACAGATTCGAAACAAGATGAAACCGAGACAGAGGAAACCAAAAACAGAGATCGAGATACTTATCTTTGTCGCGTGGACGCAACCTTGCTCTGACTACCAGTTGATGGAAGACGCCTTGAGGAGCTATCCGATTGGCGCGACGCGAAGGCCAGTAAAGCTCCTCCAAGCTTCTCCGACGAGAGATACGTAGCGGAATATGTTAACAACTTCTAGATTAAGAGAGAAATCGGACAAAAACTCGAGATCGACGCAGAATCAGAGAAGAACAGACTGAATGAACCCTAGAAAGTGAGAAAAGCTCAAAAGGAACCGATTAATCGGTGAGAAATAGTGTTTGAACGGTGGAAATGGTTTGGATCGGTACAAAGGTGGTTTCAATCGGCTAAAATCAAAGAAAATGATGAAGGATGAAGGAAAACCTAGCAGAAGCCACAGATCGGAAAACTTTTCGGTGAAGATGAAGTGCTATGGCTGAAAAGGCTGAAGCAAAGAAGAAAGACGAAGAGGAAAGTGTAATCTGTGATGAAAACGGACACTTACTTGAGGAACTCTCGAGAGAAAATGTTTCTCCAGAGCAAACCTAGAAATGTGATGAAATGGGAGAAGTGAGGTCTCGGTGCGTCTGAATGAGAAATGAGCTCGTGGTGATGCTAGCACGAGTCAGAGGAGGACGCGTGGTTGTAACGCTGACGTAGGCACAAGGATTGTGGCAGTGGAGTAATGGATCTCCGTGGAGGAGAGAGAAGCACGGTGGAGTAATTGGAAAAATGAAATAATGAGGTGTGCTTGGAAGGTGGCTAGAGGGAGTCTTTGGACTTTCTAGCCTATGACTTTCAAGAGAGAATAGTTTCTGAATTTAGAAAATTTTATTATCATTAATCTCAAAAGTGAATAGTACAAGTGAAGAGCTGGGTATTTATAGTGACCCATGCTCCTTACAAACTACACTACAGATACAATAAAATGTAAAAAGAGGACTACATGAGACAGGATTCCATCACCAGTCTTGACCAGATTCAAACAGCATTGACCAGCATTGACCAGCTTTGACTTAAGATGACACCCAGGCCCAAGAAACTAGCGCTCAACGCTGGGCTACCGCTCAACGGTAGGTGCGACACTCCACATAGCGCCCAACAGTGTCACCCAAGCGAAAAACCATGAAAAACTGGAAAAACTGGCGCTCAGCGCCATCGCTCAGCGCTGGTTCACTGCTCAGCGCGACCTGTGGCACAAAAACTGCACTCTGGTCAACTTTTCAACATTCTGGTCAACTGATTGACTTTTCTGGTTGACTGGTTGACTTTTCTGCACTACAACTCTTTGATAATTCAACCCTTCTTTCAAATCATTCAATAAAAGTACAAAATCAAGGGAAACAAAGCATAAAACCAAGAAAACCAATTTTGACTCTCTTACTCTCTAACCTAAGCAAAATTCATGATTTCTAGCTAAGTCTAAGTCATAAAGGGTGTGTTTAATGACAAATTTTAAGTATGAAAATAACAGTTTTTCTACTGTTATCAATAGTCAATTGTATTAATTTCAAAATCAATTTGTTAGTTGTTGATCGCTACTATTTGACTTAATTGTTATATTTGTCTAAGGATAGTTGACTCTATTAGTAGCTTAGTGAACTACAGGAGCGTTTGATTTATAAAAAAACTATAAATTGGCGTGCCTCAGTTGATCACAAAGACTTTGGAAAATGTAACACTTTCATTTGTGATTTACATATCGAGATCTCTAAGAATTTTCTCCAAGAACTCATCAAGAAGACCGTGATGATCTATCTTTGAAGATGTTCTTTGAAGGAGAAAGATTTTTGTGCTTACTGGTTGATCATACCCTGCACACACTGGTGCAAAAACGGGCTATTATGTTGTTCCTTTTTGGCCTTTAACGACGCAACTACTACCGACGTTATAACTGGTGACGTAAATTAACGTCGAATATTATCGGGTGACGTTAATCGAACTGGTTTACGTCGCACACAAAGGTAAATGACGTAAAGTTAACGTCTTTTATGCTCGTCAATGTTAAAGCACGTCCTATAGAATATAACTTGACATCCAAATATTTGATTAAATATTTATTTTTAAAGAAATATTTTTCGTCATATTGTTGGGGAACTTACGTAATGTTCCGGTCGGGATATGCCTTCCAAAATGTTCCGGTCGGGATATGCCTTCTTACTCCTTCACGCTTTTCTCCGTAACCGTCCGTTCTCTTCC
>NC_028357.1:18542743-18551304 GCF_000741045.1 Vigna radiata var. radiata
GTGTCCGTGGATGTACCGGCCGGCTTCTAAGCCTTCGTTGCCGGGTGGTCGTGTAGGAATTCTCGTGTATTCTTCATCACTGTCCGGTCCATACCGTACATAGGCCCCCCAAGCCCGACGCAACCGTGGTTGCCGTTGGGTTTTATGGGAGTTGCCGTTAACATGGCCGGGGAGTCGATCCTGCATCCTTCTGGCGGGAAAAGACACGTGTTGCGTTCCTGTGGGCCGTTACGTTTGGGGAACTGTAACGGCCTTCAATCTGGGGCGTCGATCTGAGAATTTTGAACGGTAGAGATTTGCGACCGTTTTTCAAAAATTTTTCTATAAATATGAGGGATGGCCTCAGCCATTTGGCATATTTTCCAGCTTCCTTTCCTCAGATTCGTTTTCCCCCCAGGTAATAAGATGCATTCCATTGTTAATATCGAGTCTTCTCTGGAGTCGTCGGGTCGCGGCGGCGGTGGCGGTGGAGTGGCGAGCGAGAGTGAAGACAGTCGGTCGGGAAGTTCGTCTTTTACGGGGTCTAGCTTCGACGCTCCTACTCCTGAAGAGCATCCTCCTGCCGAAGTGGTTACTGTGCCTCGCCAGGCGGTGATTCCACCAGGGACTGAGTTGCCCGCCGCTGATGCTGACCGTATCTTCTTCGGTACCCCCCTCTTTTTAACACGGGGTGGTATACAGGTGGATCCTGTCCCGTTAGTGCCTTATGGTGGCTTTCCGCCCGTTGCAGGGTATGATTGGGCTGGTTTCGATGCGAAAACACAACCGTCGATTCTCTCGGGCGCTGGTCTCCAGGACTTCGTCGACAGGTCCTTTTTGGTTCGGGACGGAGCGGACGGTCGGTTGATTAGGATCGCCGCCAGCCAAGAGAACGAACGCGTTTGTCATGGGAAAGGATCAAGCCCCGAGGACTTCTTCTTCGTTTACACTACCTTGTTTGAACACCTTCACGTCCGGGTACCGTTTACCAATTTTCAGATGAGTGTGCTTCATACTCTGAACGTAGCCCCTACCCAGCTTCATCCCAACTCTTGGGCCAATATTCAAGCTTTTGGAGTGATGTGTATGGCGGCTGGCGTTATTCCCACCGTTCCCGCCTTTTTGTATTATTTCGATGTCCGTCCTAATCCCAAAGGAGGTTGGGTTTCGCTATCGTCCGTATCTGAACGGACGCTATTTAAAACGTATGCTGACTCGTATAAGAACTTCAAAGAGCCCTTCTTCAAGGTAGTTATTCCCGAGGGTAGCCGGTGTGAGTTTTTTGCCGAGGACGGTACCTCTCTTTTCCCCTTGTATTGGACGGAGAACCCGACGAGGATGAAGGCTTTTCCCAAGGAAGTTTTGGACATTGCCGACTTGTGCGTGGTTGATGTGCTCGACACCCTCCCCCGCCGCCTCTCCGCCCGCGCCTTGGTCGATTGCCTTCCTTTCGAGGATTGCAGCTGGAGAGCACTCGGTATAGTATCGGTTCAATTTTCCGCATTTTCTTAAAGTGATTACTTAATTAAATTCGTTATGTTCTTTCAGATATTATGGCTGCTCCCAATCCCCGTCAATCCAACTTTCTGCTTGCTCGGAGAGGCGGTTCCAACACACCATCTGCCCCTAGAGATGGTTCTGTTCCTCCTCCTCGCCGTCCGGCGCCTGCCGGACGCGTTACTTTGGCATCCTCCCGGGTGCCTTCAACGGGGTCCATCCCCACCGGTGTTCCTATTCAGGGCAGACCCCCTCCTGTTGGGACGGCCAACCCTCTCGGGCCCGGTCCTTCTAATCCCGTGGCGACCATTCCACCCTCGGACATGGCTTCGAGGTCTCTTCCAGTGGATCCCTCGGCTCGCAAGAGGAGAAAATCGAGGAAAGATGGGGACAAGCCCGCATCAAAGAAGAGTCGCCGAGATTGTGCTCCCCTTCCTAGCGGTGTGTTCAGCGCAGAGTACAATGTGGGTAGTCGGGTTAACCTTCATTTGGGTTCCGCCCACAAGGCTCTCCTAGAATCGATGTCCGGGCCGGCCCTGTTAGAATCCGTTTTTGAGATGTCCAGCCGGACGACCGCGATGATAGGGTATTTGAAAGACACCGGCGATCTCCCGGGCAACGAGGAGTTAAAGAAATTGTTGGCGGATGAGCAAGGGAAAGTGGCCGCCCTGCAGGCCAGTCTGGATATGCTGAAGGGAGAGCGAGAGAAGGAAAAGATAAGCCTGGAGGAGGCGCGTCAAGAGATGGCCTGACTAGCGGCCGAGCTGAACTCGAGCACCGGCGCGCTAGTGAAGGCCCAATCGGATCATGCTCTCTTGGTCACCGAGTGCGAGGAACTGAAAGCCAAGGTCGCGGAGCAGAGGGAGGTGGAGTTGAGGCTGCAGGAAAGCACCGTCATCTTACACAAAGACTTGCAGCTCCTTAGGGCCGACCTGAAGGACGCCCGTGCTGAGATAGCCACGCTGAAGGCGACAGTGGTCAATGAGCACGAAGAAGGTTTTTACAAGGCCCTTCGCCAGGTGGAGGTGATCCTGAAGGTGGAGAAGCCCTTGACCATGGGATTTGATATCGATAAGGACGTTTACGGGGGGGAGCTAACGTACGTCGGACCTCCGGTTGCCCAGGAAGAGGAAGTATTGGTGCAGGACGAAGGGGTGGCGGTCCAGGAAGGGGAGTTAGCGGCCCCGGAGGAGGAGGTGGCTCAGGAATAGTCATTGTAATTAAACGATTTAATGTTTTGTTTGGTTGGTTTGGGCGGACGAAGCTTAAACTGCTTAGAGGTTGTTTACGCTTTCGTCCGCCTCCTTTTTTGTCAGTTTAACGACCATTTTGTTAATGCTTATGCCTTTTATCATTTAACGCGTATCCTTTTATCATTTATGATGTTGTGAATTCGTACGTCCGTGCGTGCATAAATTTCTCGAATGTATTTGCGGTTACGGGGACAGGCATTTGCCATTCATCCCCTGGCCGATCGCTGAATGTGCGAGCCTTTCGGAATTGACAGGATTTATCCATTCATCAATTGGATATTACGGGCAGTAGGCTTGGCCATTCACTGCCCAACCAACTTGACAGGAGAGTTCCGTTCATCAATCCGAGCGCTATAGGATGATGGAATCGAATGAAGAAACGTCCCTTCGCATATCATTTCATATATAAAAATAGTCTTAGCTAAAGTACAATTTCAAATGCGATGCATTCCAGGTGTTCGTTATCTGCCGTCCGTCCAATTTTGTGAGTCGGTACGCGCCGTTGCCGAGGACTTCCATAATCTTAAACGGGCCCTCCCATCTTGCCGCCAGCTTGCCGTGAGCCATTGTACGCCGAGCCTCCCCGGTTTTTCTCCAAACCAGATCTCCTTCTTGGAAGCTTCGAGGACGCACCTTAGAGTTATATTTCCACTCAGTCATTCTTCTGCAGGCTTCCGCCCGTAAAACCGCCTTCTCCCTTCTCTCATTGAGGGTGTCCAGCTCGACCCTCATTTCTCGATCATTCAAGCTTAAGTCATTCAACTCCCTTCTCAGTGAGGGTTCCCCAAGTTCGACCGGTAGCATGGCATCGGTTCCGTATGTTAGGTTGAATGGGGTTTCTCCGGTCGTTGCGTGGGGAGTGCACCGGTAGGCCCATAATACTTCCGGTAGCTCTTCCACCCATGCACCTTTCCTATCTCCTAGTCTCTTTTTTAATTCTGCCACGATGACTTTGTTCATGGCCTCGGCTTGACCGTTCGTCTGAGGGTGTTCGACCGAGCTCGTCGAGTGTTTGATGCCTAGCTGCTGCAAGAAATGTTCAAACTTTTTATCGACGAATTGCCGTCCATTGTCTGTGATTACTGTCTTGGGGAGGCCAAACCGGCATATTATCTTCCAGAAGAACCTTTGCACTTGGGCGGCCGTGATGGTGGCCAATGGTTCGGCCTCCACCCACTTCGTGAAGTAGTCTATTGCTACCAGTAGGAATTTCTTCTGCGCCGGACCGGAGGGGAAAGGACCGACGATGTCCATCCCCCACTGAGCGAACGGCCAAGGAGCCACTAAAGAGTGTAATTTGTGCGGAGGGGCGTGCTTGTCGTTCGCGTGCGCCTGACAGCTTAGACATTTTTTCACGAAATTGGCAGAATCTTGTTCCATGGTCGGCCAATAGTACCCCGCCCGGATAATGCGCGACTTGAGTGTTCGTCCTCCGGTATGGAGGCCGCATACCCCGTTGTGTAACTCGTCCATGACGTAACCGGCCTCAACCTTACTGAGGCATTTCAGTAGGGGAGACGAAAATCCTCTTCTGTACAAATCTTCCCCTATCATTAGGAATCGTGCGATCTTCTTTGTGTCCTTAGAAGACAGACGGACGCCATCGTCTTGCTGCTTCATTAGTGCCTTTATCTCCACCCGCCAATCAGTTGCATCATCCGTGGTTATAGCTTGACATTCAATGGATGGTTGCAGCAGCACTTGCCGGATGATGGTAGTGAGTTGGCCCTTTTCCTTTCCGGAGCTTAACTTGGAGAGCATATCTGCCCGGGCATTCAGCTCGCAGGGTATGTGTTGCACGGTTATCTTCTCGAAGGTTTGGGCTATAGCTGAGGCTTTATGGTAGTACCTCATGAGGTGTTCCTCCTTGACTTGAAAGTCTCCGTTCATCTGTCCCACGACGAGCTGTGAATCAGTCCGGCAGGTGAGTCTTCTTGCTCCCATGTCGCGAGCGAGCTCCAAGCCAGCTATCAAAGCTTCGTACTCGGCTTGATTGTTGGAAATTTTGAATTTGAACACGAGGGAGTGCTCTATCAGGAACCCGTTCGGACCTTCCAATACAATCCCCGCTCCACTAACGGTTCGTCCCGACGCCCCGTCAACGAACAAAACCCACTCTGCCCCCTCCGTTGGTGATAATTCGGCTGCGAAATCTGCTAAGTGTTGACCCTTTACCGAGCCTCTGGGTTCGTAGCGGATTCCGAACTCGGACAACTCCACTGCCCAACCGACCATCCGACCGGCCAGATCAGGCTTTCGAAGTATTTTGGATATGGGGTGATCTGACCGGACGACCACTTGGTGACTCTGGAAGTATGGCCTTAATCTCCTGGCTGCAGTGAGGAGGGCCAAAGCCACCTTTTCCACGTGTTGATATCGCCGTTCGGTATCCTGCAAAGTTCGACTGACAAAATAGATCAGTTTAAAAATTGGCTTCTCTTGGAACAGAACCGCACTTACGGCCATCTCGGATACCCCATGTATATTTGGAGCTCCTCGCCCGCGACCGGTCGGCTCATTACCGGAGGGCTCAACAGGATATTCTTGACGTCGGTGAAAGCGCGTTCACATTCGTCATCCCACTTATCCGTGGTTTCCTTCTTCATTTTTCTCAAGATAGGACGAATCCTTTCGGCCAACTTGGGTATGAACCGCGACAACGCCGTAAGGCGACCGACCAACCTTTGGATATCTTTTAGAGTGCGGGGACTTTGCATTTGCATGACGGCCGCGCACTTATCAGGGTTAGCTTCAATCCCCCTGGACGTGAGCATGAAACCAAGAAATTTTCCAGCCGCTACGCCAAACGTGCACTTGGCAGGATTCAACCGCATGCCATACTTTCGGACTTGACCGAACACCTCTTCCAAATCCGCGAGATGACTTCCGCCCTCCCCTGACCGTACGACCATGTTGTCTACATATACATCCATGCACCGGCCGATTTGGCTTGCGAAGATTTGATCCATCAACCTTTGATATGTGGCTCCAGCGTTCTTTAGACCGAATGGCATGACCTCATAACAGTAGTTGGCCCTATCCGCCATGAAAGCGGTCTTGGTGACGTCAGGAGCATGCATGGGTATTTGGTTATACCCGGAATACGCATCCAAGAAGCTGAGCATCCGATGGCCGGATGCGCCATCCACTAGGGCGTCGATGCTGGGGAGGGGGTAAGAGTCTTTTGGACTAGCTTTGTTCAAATCGGTGTAGTCGGTACACATGCGCCACTTGCCGTTTTCCTTCTTCACCATAACCACGTTTGCTAGCCAAGTAGTGTAAGTGACTTCTCGGATGAATCCGGCTTCTTTTAACTTGTTAACCTCTGCATCTACGGCCTTACGCTTCTCTTCCCCCATCTTCCTTTTCTTTTGCGCCACCGGTCGGGCTTCCCGACACAAGCTTAACTTATGGGAGGCCACGGAGGGATGAATGCCGGGCATGTCTGCCGCCGTCCATGCGAACAGGTCGCGATTGCGCCACAAAGTGGCCCTGAGCTGCTTTTCCACTTTCGGGTCCATTCCTCGGGCGATAAGCGTTGTCTGGGTAGGATCCGTACCGATAAGGACGGGGATCGTCTCGCCTATCGGCTCCAGGCGATCCTCTGTGTTGGTCCTGGGGTCTAAATCGGTCATGGCTACCTCCGATCCGCTAGTTTTCTGTTTTACCTCTCTGGGGAACATCTTTAAACCCGCGGCGTAACATTCCCTGGCCGTCCGCTGATCTGCCCGGACCGTGCAGATCGTCCGGTTGGAGGTAGGGTATTTAAGCGTCAAGTGGGGAGTGGACACTATGGCGCCGAATGTGTTGAGACACGGCCGTCCCAACAGGGCATTGTAGGAGGTGTTCGCTTCCACCAACAGAAATCGGACTTTCCTTTCCTCACTGAAGCGGCTAGTGCCCAGACGAATCCTTAAGTCCAGGTAGCCTCGGGTGTCAATCCTTTCTCCGGCGAATCCCACCAACTGCTCACCGAACGGGACAATGAGGTCTTCCGAAATATCCATCTGCTGGAAAGTCTTCCAGTAAAGGATGTTCACCGAGCTACCTTGGTCAACCAGTACCTTGCTTACTTCATATCGCGCTATTTCCACGGTGATGACCATGGGGTCGTCTTGTTCGGGGTCGGGGGCGTGGAAATCTTCATCGGTGAAGGTGATGGGGAGCATAGTTCTTTTAGGGACTTCTACTGCGTGGATGGACCGCAGTGTTCTGATACTTCGTTTTCGAGCGGACGAAGATTGTCCTCCGCCCGCGAATCCTCCCGAGATGGTGTTTATCACTCCCCTCAACGGTCGACTACGGCCCCTCTCCGGGCTCCTGCTGCGCGATCTTCGTCCTTCTTCCCTCCGGTTTCCGGAGTACCGCCCATTGTAACAGCCGGAGGATCGTTGATTCCTTTCCGACCGAGGAGGACTTCTGGTGTATGCTCTCTTCTCTCCCCCGCGTGGATAACTTTGCCTTACATACCCCCTTTTTTCGCCCTCCGCCCGATCTTCCGCCGGTCGGTGGCCTTTGACATACTGCTGTAAAAGTCCAGCCCTGATCATTTCTTCAATCTTGTCCTTTAGCGTCACGCAGTCCTCAGTGTTGTGACCCATATTTTGGTGGTAAAGACAGTGTTTAGAGTTGTCCGCTCCCGGGGGTGTCGGGCGTTGTTGCGGGACTTGCATTACGTGGGTACTGAGAGATTCCTGCAGTATCCGGGCCCTGGGGGCGTTCAATTGCGTATACTGCGGGAATCGCGGGTTCCGCGGTCCGTCCCTGGTCTTATTGCCCCCGGAACGGCCGCCCTGGTTGTCCCGGCGGCTTTCCTTCTCCGCCTTCGCTTCTTGAAGTTCCTTTCGGTAACTTTGTTTCATATGTTCCACCCTGATCTCATCCGCCGTCCGTTGACGCAATTCTTCCATACTCTTGGGGGGATTCCGGCATACACTGTCTTTGAACGGTCCGGGGCGTAACCCTGGCATGACATGCTGCAACGCCAACTCCGTACTGAGTCCTTTCACGCGCCGAACGGTTTTCTGGAATCGATCCATGAAGTCTTTCAAGGGTTCCTCCTTACCTTGCTTGAGGTTCATCAGGTCGACTACCGTGGCCTCCTGCGTCCGACAGGCGGCAAACTGGTTTTTAAACATGTTGCTTAATCCCTTGAAATTTTCTATTGAGCCGTCCGGAAGGGAGTCGAACCATTCCAACGCCTCTCCCTCCAGAGACAGTGAAAACGCTCTACACCAGATGGCGTCGCAGCCGGTACGAAATGCCATTGCATTCGTAAAGGACTTAACGTGGGCCTCGGGGTCGGACGTCCCGTCGTATGTTTTGAATTGTGGAGGAATGAACCTGTCGGGTATCTGCACTTCCATTATCGCCTGCGCAAAGGGCACCGGCACAGAGGGTGCCTCATTCTTTACCAGAATGGTACTTTCTCCTTTCTCCCCCCTATCTTTGTTTTCCTCGTTCTTCCGGGCATTACTATGCTCCTCTCCCTCGTCTTCCAACAGCCGGGTCCGCTCTTTGTCACCATTCGCGTGCGCGGCTTGCTCTCTCATCTGTGCTAGACACTCGGCCCGCACGGCCGCCATCTCTTCCTCGTGTTTCTTCTGCATCTCCTCATGTCTTCGCTGCATCTCCTCCATCCTTAACTCCAACGCCCGTATCACTCCGTTAGGATCTTCGACAGCATTTCTCGTGGTCACCATTGGTATTAATCCTCCGGCCCCACGGTGGGCGCCAAAATGTTCCGGTCGGGATATGCCTTCCAAAATGTTCCGGTCGGGATATGCCTTCTTACTCCTTCACGCTTTTCTCCGTAACCGTCCGTTCTCTTCC
>NC_028357.1:18551944-18556555 GCF_000741045.1 Vigna radiata var. radiata
GTGTCCGTGGATGTACCGGCCGGCTTCTAAGCCTTCGTTGCCGGGTGGTCGTGTAGGAATTCTCGTGTATTCTTCATCACTGTCCGGTCCATACCATACACGTAACATTGACGTCGGTGTTGAAGAATGATGACGTAATATTCATGTCAAAGAGAAAATTGTGACGTTAATTTTTTAATAAATATTTATATTTAAAGGACTATTTGACGTCTGTTTTAAGGTGATTGATGTAAGGTCGACGTCAATGATGTTTACAGTCGACGTTAATATCGCTGAGCCGTAGAGATACTCACCCAGCGTTTTATTGTTATCGTTATCCACTGCATTATATCAATGTCACTCGTCGCCGTGATGGACGTTAAGATATATATATATATATATATATATATATATATATATATATATATAAATTGACGTTACCTTCACTGTTTTGTTATTAAATTTTGTTCGTTTTAGCTCATTTAACCAAACCTGAAATACAGAAACCAGTTTTCCAATTCCTAAATGCATAAAATTAATTAATCTAAACCATGCTATCATAAATTCCAATTAAATAGGAAAAGTATATCATCAAAACTTAAAAGAACCCAATTTTCCATTCATCTATTCACAATATTCATTTATTCTCAGTGTTCATTTATTCTCAATAATCTATTCATAGTATACATGTATTCACAGTTAAAAAGCTGCACAAGTAAGCAAATGATACTATCATGAAAGGAAAAACCTAAAACTATAGGTATTTAAAATGTTTATTCAAATATCCTGCCCATGCCTCCCTTATCGTCTTTATTGGTGCATTGGGCAATGTAAAAGTAGTGTTGAATTGCTGAAAAATCAAGGAAGGAAACTTTGCAATTATATTCATTTTAATGTCAAAAGTTTATTGATATTTTAAAGATTTTCAAATTTAAATTTTTACCTCAGTCCAATTTCCTCTGATTCCTACTCAGATGATTGTCTTTATCCATGACATGATGTAGTAGCCAAATGCCCAGGAATCATTCTGCTTATTACACTAAACATGTGAAAGAACCTAGTCAAATGTAATGGTTTAAAATTGACTATGAAAATTAATGGTTAAAGATCAACGAATTCCAACATTAGGATATATAATTTCAATTTGTTGTCCTCTGGTCCTAGTCAGAACTCTAAACAAATTTGAAAAATTTGAAACATAAGTTAATATATTGATATCACAATGAATTGATAAGAATGAATGTAATACTTACCTATTTCTCCCACATGCCTTCGTTGTGATCACATCGAGTTGCATGTATTTCATCGGTTACATCATCAACCTTATTTTCAATGGTTCTCGATGAGAAGGAGCTTGTCTCAAGTATATCTAGAGAGTCTTCATCATCAGATGTGTACATGGATCTGCCTTCCAATACCACTGACCATTTATGATTCACTGGGTCAGTGACGTAGAATATTTATCGTGCTTGACTAGCCATAATAAATGGTTCATCCGTGTAACTCATTTTGTTAAGATCTTTCGAGGTCTTCTGTCATGCCACCAGATTTACTATCAACCCATTTACACTTGAAAACTGGAACTCTAAAAGTGACATAATCAATTTCCCAAATTTCTTGTATCATTCCAAAATAACTGATTGATGTTGTAATTGGATTCTTATCCTTGGAACTGGAAGAGTGTAATTCCTCAGCTTGTAGGGTAACTCCACTATTTTGAACTCTACTTTTATTGTCTTCCTCCTTTGAATATAACAACTAATTGTTTATGTAATAGCCCTCGAAAGTGATCACATCAGTGTTAGGTCCACGAGCTAGTCTCAATAGATTTTCAAAAACATTCGGAGTGACATAAATCTTTTTCTCAAACCAAGCTAAAAAGGATTTGTTTTGTTCATTAAGTGTCCACTTTTCACTCATATGTGGATGTGTTGACTTAATTTCATCAATGAGCTGTGAAATATAAGGAATAACATCCTCTGTGTTGTTTAAAATGTACAAATGAGCTTGATTAACTTCTTTTCCGCTAATACTTTCGATCCTTACTCCTCGAATCCCTTTCCTTCACGCCTGTGTTCATGTACTGTTTTGTTTGGAAGTCCTATTGGTTCACAACTTCGCATATAACTTAAGAAAAATTCAATGGCTTCCTCTGCAATGTAGCCATTGAAAATGGCATTGAAAAACAAACTCAAACGTGTGAGAATACCTCTCACTGAGACAGGTAATGTGGCTCGAATAGCTACTGGTAAAAGTTGTTGCATTAAGACATGACAATCGTGGGACTTTAAACCAACTAACTTTAAATATTTCATAGAAACAAGGCTACTAATATTCGACGAATAACCTTGTGGAACCTTCAAACCATGTAAACATTGACAAAAAATTGTTTTTCTTTTTTTGAAAGAGTATGACAAGCTGGAGGAAGATAGGTGCGTCTTCCTATGGACTGCGGATGTAACTCAAAACGGATTCCCATGTCAACCAAGTCTTGTCGTCCTTTCACTCCATCTTTTTTTTTTCCTTTAACGTTTAGTAAAGTCCCAACAACACTATCACATACATTTTTTCAACATGCATCACATTTATGCAATGTCGCACATTAAGCTTACACCAACATGGACGATTAAATAATATTGATCGCTTTTTCCAAATGTTCTTCTCAAGGGTCATTTTTTTTTTTGTTTTTCGAAGACAACGTCAATGCTCCTCACCTGGTTGTATACTTCTTCCCCATTATGTGGTCCGCTCACTACATCATCTTCAGGACTTCCATTAAATGATTTCTTTAATCTATGGTAAGGGTGATTTCGAGGAAGGAATCTTCGGTGTCTTATGTACACAATTTTCTGCCCATGCTTCAGTTGAAGATAACTAGTATTTTCTTCACAAATCGGACATGCAAAATGACTTTTAACACTGTAACCGCTCAAGTTCCCATAGGATGGGAAATCGTGTATGGTGCAAAACAACATTGCACGCAAACGAAAGTCTTCTGAATATGAATCGAAGACCTCGACGCCCTCTTCCCACAACATTTTTAAATTGTCAATTAAGGGTTTTAGATAAACATCAATGTCATTTCCAGGTTGTCTAGGACCCGATATAATCATCAACATCATCATGTATTTTCTCTTCATGCACAACATATGAGATAGATTGTATATCATCAAAATAACTGGCCATGAACTATGTTTGCTACTTAAGTTGCCATAAGGATTCATACCATCGGTAGCAAGTGCAAGACTTAAGTTTCTTGGCTCTACACTAAATTCGGGAAATGTGGTATAATGTTCTTCCATTGTGGGGAATTAGCTGGGTGTCGAAGAAGATTATCGCATTTTCTTCCATCAACGTGCCACATAAGATTCTTCGCATCTTCTTTAAAGAAAACAATCATTTCAACCTCGGTACTATAGGTAAATACCACACGAACCACACGTCGGACACACCTTCATTGAAGCATACTGATCTCTATAAAATACACAGTCATTGGGACATGCATGTATATTTTGGTATTCCAAACCCCATTGGACATAGAATTTTCTTTGCGTCGTAATTACGTATAGGTAATGTGTTATTTTCTGGAAGCATGTCCTTCAGTAACTCTAACAATTCCGTGAAACTTTTATCAGTCCATTGATAACGGTTGAAAAATAGTTATTTTCATATGTCATTTTAGACCAAATTACACCCTTTAAGACTTAAAATGAGCTTAGAATCAAGTAAAACCCAATAAATGAGTCAGTCGAGAGTCAAAATCTGTTTTTAGCGATATTATGCTTGTTTTGCACTGTTTTGCAGTGATTTTGATGAAAGTGGAGATTGGGGATGAAGATGAAGGTCTTAGACTCAAGATAGAAGAAGAAAATTGAAGAAAAGAAGAGTCTAGGAACCGCCCCACGGCAAAATTGCACTACTAGGCTGTCCAATGCGAAGAGGAGGCACCTGGCGTGGATGCTGGGCGGATTTGCGATCAGAGGCAAACCACCGAGCGGTGGCCCCCTGCCGCCCGGCAGTGGCGCGATTAGGGGCAAACCGCCGGGCGACATAAGTGTGCCGCCGGGCAGTTTTCCGTTGGGCCTAGGCCTGTTTTCTGTGACGCTTGGAGAAGACTAGGGCGACCAGACCTAATTTTCACTCCTTGGAGAAGATCTCTAGGATGCTTAGGCTCCTTTTCGTCTTATCTAGTGTTTGCTCTTCCATTCTTCCATTATTTTCCTCTAGATTCACCATGACATTGGTGAACTAAACCCTTTAGTTGTTGGGGAAACAATGTAATCTTTTGAAACTCCCTTTTATTGAAAATCTTGTTTATTTATATGATTCTTCATATGCTTTGATTATCAATTGTTGGGTTCTCATCTGCAGTTAAAGGTTTTATCGTTTAACTCATTCGATAACTGTTGCTTGTCTCTATTGATACGGGAACGTACAGTACTGTCATGAACTGGTGAGATATTCCTTGATTAATGAAATACCACCTAGGGATAGGGAGGTAGGACGATCAATTGTTTTTGCTTCTGTTCGGTAATGCATTACTAATTGCTAGGGGAGGCTAGGGATAGCAAGCCGGTAATTAGTAATAGGCTCTTTTCGCCGAGGGATCAGGTTAAGCGTAGGCCAAGAAAG
>NC_028357.1:18557105-18563103 GCF_000741045.1 Vigna radiata var. radiata
TTTATTCTGTTTTGTTTAATTTTGTTTTATTTTCTGTAAAAGTGCTTTTAGGGTGTGTTTCTTGTGTATGCAGGAAAGAATACACACTAGAAGCAGAAAAGACCAGCAACCTCTCTTGGAAGAACTCTCAGACAAGAGAAGGAGGAAAGTTAGACGCCCTGCAAGTGAAAACTTTCCTTCTCGTGAAGAACTTTTGCACTCTTCATTTGAGACCTCTACACAGAATATTGAGGAGATGGCGGACCAACCTCCTCCTAGGCGTACACTTGGGGACGTATCCAACATGATTGGTCCTATGAACTTTAACAACATAGTTTTGCCTGCACACAATGCAACCAATATGGTTATGAACCCTGCTCTTATCCAGCTCGTCCAGAGTAATCAGTTTCACAGAATGTTAAATGAAAATCCATATGATCATTTAACCACTTTCAGCGAGATTTGCAACACCGTGAAGATAAATGGAGTCTTTGATGAGAGGGTTAGAATCTGTCTGTTTCCTTTCTCTCTTGGAGGAAACGCCAAAGCATGGTTGCATTCATTCTCTGAAGGCACATTCCGAAATTGGATGCATTGGCAGCAAAATTTGTGAACAAATTCTTCCCGCCAACCAAGATTAATCAAGGGAAGTTAGAGATCTCTTCATTCAAACAAGGAATGGAGGAAACTCTGGGTCAAGCGTGGGACAAATTTAAAGGCTTTTTAAGAAAGACCCCTGTCCATGGACTTGACAAGACATCATACTTACTTTCCTTCCTTGCAGGCCTACATACTCAGTCGAAAATGATGTTAGATGCTTCAGCTGGAGGCAGCATAAATACCAAGACTGAAGATGAGGCTTATGAATTGATCGAGAGCATGGCTTTGAGTGAGGTGGTACATAGTTAGAGAGGCGCGCAGGAAGGAGGACTCTTGCAACTCCGTGCTAATGATACAATGGCGGCTCAAAATCATCTCCTGACCTAGAAATTGGACAAGCTAACAAAGACACTTACTGAATTTCCAATGGGGGTAAGGAATGTTTCTCAGACTCAGCAACTTTGCAATTTATGTGGTGGTGACCATATCAATGGTCAATGTGCTTTCCCTGAGGAGTTGCAGCAGGATGTTAACTACATGGGAGCCCAGTTTCAGTTCAAGCAACGTGCTTTCAACCAAGGCAGTTCTAGCCAAGGTTGGAAGAACCACCCCAATGTAGGGCAAAATCAGAATAATTCTTCTGGACCTGTAGGAGGCTTTCGGCAGCAACAATCATCACCTTTATGGCAGCAAGTGAGCAGCTTGACAGAGACAGTCAGAGACCTCAGTGATAGATTTGACAAATTTTTTAAAGTTTATGAGTCTCAACTAAATAGTAACCAGGCCAGGTTCAGATCATTGGAGTCGCAGATTGGCCAGCTGTCTAAAAGGATAGAAACCACTGAGAAGAATCAGTTTAGGGCTAATACTGATGTTAACCCTAAGGATGAGTGCAAAGCTATTCTGACAAGCCATAAAAGGAAGGCAGAAGGGGAACCAATTGATTTTGAAAGCAATGAAAAAGGAGATGAGGAGATGATGAGTCCTAATGAAGTCAATGAGAAAGGAAGCAGTGAAGATGAAATTGAACTCACTGATGAAGAAGAGGATCCTGAAGAAGACGTTATTGAGCCAGAGGAGGAAGAGGAAGTTGAATTCACTGAAGAAGAAGAAAAAGAAGAGTTTGTAGTTCAACCTCAAAAGATGAAGCATCCATCTATGGTAGAAGATCCAGGATGTTTAACAATCTCATGTGTTCTGAATGAGTGTGATGTAGGGGAAGCCATGATAGATTCTGGAGCTAGCATTAGTATGTTACCCAAGCATTTCTTAACAAATTTCAGAGGACTAGTGCTGAAACCATCTAGGGTTATTGTGATGGTAGCAGATGGATCCATGGCAAAACCACTTGGTATGGTGGAGGATGTTATTGTGCGAGTAGAGCAGCTTGAGTTCTTAGTTGATTTTATTGTCATGGACGTGGAAAATGATGAAGAGATTCCTGTGATTTTTGGAAGACCTTCCATGGCAACGCCCAAGATGCTTATTAGTGTTCATGATAAAAGGATAATGATGAGAGATGAGGAATATTTGCTTCTCTATACTGGTTATGAGGAGGAAGAGCTCGGAGTAATAAGGAGAGTCGGACATAAGAAGCCTGAGAGAGAAGTTGCATCTGAAGATAGCACATCAGGTATTGCTTATACTGACAGCTGTAATATTTTGCAGGTACCTGTGCATCAAAAAGGAAGATTCATCGATCCTGAACTAAAGGAAGACCCCTTCCAACCAGGCATTAAAGTGAAATATAAGAAGAGGGAGTGGGTATTAAAAGAGTTAAAGGAGAAAGGGATGGTAGAGATTGAGACATCAAGCAGTGGACATATCAAGCAAGTGGATAAAAGAAAGCTGAGAATCCGGTGTACTGGAGACACCAACAAGAAGGATAACACGTGACGTTGTTGGGACAATTATATTTTGTGTAAATATTAGTTTTTGTTTTATGTTTTTGTTGAAATCGTAAATTTTTGAATTTTTGGAACAATTTTTGGGTGACATCTACTGGGGGATGCTAATTTTTTTTTAGTTACTGAAGAAAACAGGAAGGTACACTTACTGATGGGTGTTGGAAGGATTTGCACTTACTGACAAGTTGATGAAGGTTGAAAAACAGTTATTTTCATATGTCAATTGGGACCAAATTACACCCTTTACTACTCGGAATGAGCCTAGAATCAAGCAAAACTCAATAAATGAGTCTGAAGAGAGTCAAAAGCTGTTTTTAGCGATTTTATGCTTGTTTTGCATTGTTTTGTAGCTAATTTGAGAAAAGTAAAGAATGGAGTTGAAGATACAGGTTGTTGACTCAAGAAAAGAGCAGAAAAATGAAGATTTGAAGAGTCGACGCACCGCCCGGCGGCACACTTAAATCGTCGGGCGGTCTAGGACGAGGAGAAGGCATGACGATTGACGCTGGGCGGACCTGAGGGAAACCGCCCGGCGGTGGCGATTGCCGCCGGGCGGTTTGGAGGACTTTGGGAAACCGCCGGGCGGCACACTTAATCCGCCCGACGGTGGCTCGCTGGACTTGGGCCTGTTTTCTGATGCGCTCCTCACCTATATATACCCCTATTGCGAGTTCAGAATTATTCTTTTGACAGGGGAGAACGACCAGACCTAATTTTTCTCTCTGGAGAGGATCTCTTGAATGCTTAGGTTCCTTTTCATCTTTTCTAGGGTTTGCTCTTCCATTCTTCTTCCATTTTTGATNTAGTTTCACCATGTCTATGGTGAACTAAACCCTATTGTTGTTGGGGGAAACAATGTAATCTTTTGATACTCTCTCTTATTGAAACTCTTGATTATTTATATGGTCTCGATATGTTTTGATTGTTAATTGTTGGGTTATCATCTGTGCTTAAGGCCTTTATCGTTTAACTCATTCGATAACTGATGTTTGTCTTTATTTATATGGGGACGTACAGTAATGACATGAACTGATGAGTAATTTCTTGATTTTGCAATACCACCTAGGGATAGGGGTAGGACGATCAATTGCGCTAACTTCTGTTTATAATGCGGTATTAATTACTAGGGGAGGCTAGGGATAGCAAGCCAGTAGTTAATACTAGGCCCTTTTCGCCGAGGGATCGAGTTAAGGGGAGGCTAAGAAAGTCGCATAACAATTGAATCAATCAAACTAATATTCGAGGGTAGTAGGTAAGAGAGAGGAGATTAGATGAAATTGTAAACCCCCAACAACATCCATTCATCCATTGTTTTCTTTTGGCAATTGAATCAACTTTATTTTGCATGTTAATATTTTTGNTCTCAAATCCAATTTATTAATTTTTATTTTCAAGTCTTATTATTTTAATTCACGCGAAAGAGAAAGCCATTCGAGTCTCTTAGGAAAATGATACTTGGTCTTACCATTTATATTACTTGTACGATTTGGTACACTTGCCAATTTGTCAACACAAGTGCTAAACAGGTTTGGGTCAGGCTCGTGACGTTAAACAAGCGCTACTAGGAGGCAACCTAGATTCTCTCTTTTACCTTTGCATTTAAATTCTTAGAATAGGTTGAATTTTATTTTTAGTGTGTATGCTTGGCTTGAATACTTTTTCTGAAGATGTTTGACTGAATAATTTGCATGATGAGACTATTTGATGATGATTTGATGTGGATGATAATTGAGCTACATTGCATGTTGATATTCTGTGAAATAGATGGGTGATGAATTATGATTGTGGTCATGATGCTAGGAAGGGTGTATGAATGAATATTGTGTGAGAAAGCATGTTGTGTGAGGTATTGAGCTCCAAAGTTTTCATTGTTGTATGTATTGTTCACAAGAAAGCATGAATAATATTGCCTTAATCTTGATGAATGATTGAATTGCATGTGAATGTCATATGATCAATGCCATTTTTGAAAACCCTTCTCTAGCCAAATTTTCACCCTAAGTGTTTGAAAATATTATGCCCTTTTTGAACCTTAGCCTTAAACAGGATGTGAACCCTTGTCTTGAATTTCTTTACCTTGAGTTGGGATGAGCTTAATTGTATGTGATGAAAAGGTTCAAGTTTGGGGTTGCATGGGGGAAAATTGAAAAGCAATTGAAAAAGCATTGAGCTCAAATGTTGTGAAAGAAAAATACACGAGAAAAAGAAAAGAAAAGAAGAAAAAGCATGAAGATGAGCTTAATGAAAAAGAAAAGGGAAAAAGTTAGGAATAAGTGAGATTGGTGAGGAAGAGAGTTGTGCTTAAATGTTGAATACTATGATAGTTCTCTTAACTCAAGGACTTTGCATTCCAGAAAAACCAATTCTTCTTGTTAGCCCAGCCTCATTACAAGCCTTGGAAAAGTCCTTTTGATGGTATTTGCATGTAAGGATTTTGGTTTTTTTAGATGTATGACAATTTTTTTCATGTGACTTGTGAATGATAGAGTGTTGGAGTGTTACCCTAAACACTTGAGTGATTAAGTGAAACACTTGCCTGGTGAGAATTGCTAAATTTCATGATCGCATCTTTGCTTAGTGGATTGGTCATTCATAATGTGTAACATCTATTGAGGAACTTGTGAACTGAACTGAATTGGAAACATGCATGCATCTTGATTTGACTCCACCGAAAATCTGAAGTTAAGTAGTTCTTGTCATGTACTTTAGGAATGTTGAATCATTGGATGAAATACTAGAAAGCCAAGCTTTGTTTTGTTTGCTGTTTTGTTTTGTTTGCTTGAGGACAAGCAAAGTTCTAACTTTGGGGTTGTGATAACGGTTCAAAAACAGTTATTTTCATATGTCATTTTAGACCAAATTACACCCTTTAAGACTTAGAATGAGATTAGGGGCAAACCGCCAGGCAGCATAAGTGTGCCGCCGGGCGGTTGTCTGCTGGGCCTGGGCCTGTTTTCTGTGACGCTCCTCAGCTATAAATAGCCCTGTTACGATTTAATTCTCATTCTTTTGACAAAAGAGGGCGACCAGACCTAATTTTCACTCCTTGAAGAAGATCTCTTGGATGCTTAGGCTCCTTTTCGTCTTATCTAGGGTTTGCTCTTCCATTCTTCCATTATTTTCATCTAGATTCACCATGACAATGGTGAACTAAACCCTTTTGTTGTTGGGGGAAACAATGTAATCTTTTGAAACTCTCTTTTATTGAAACTCTTGTTTATTTATATGATTCTTCATAATTTTTGATTATCAATTGTTGGGTTCTCATCTGCGTTTAAAGCTTTTTTCGTTTAACTCATTCGATAACTGTTGTTTGTCTCTATTGATACGAGAACGTACAGTACTGTCATGAACTGGTGAGAAATTCCTTGATTAGTGAAATACCACCTAGGGATAGGGAGGTAGGACGATCAATTGTTTTTGCTTATGTTCGGTAATGGATTACTAATTGCTAGGGGAGGCTAGGGATAGCAAGCCGGTAATTAGTAATAGGCTCTTTTCGCCGAGGGATC
>NC_028357.1:18563591-18583305 GCF_000741045.1 Vigna radiata var. radiata
TTTATTCTGTTTTGTTTAATTTTGTTTTATTTTCTGTAAAAGTGCTTTTAGGGTGTGTTTCTTGTGTATGCAGGAAAGAATACACACTAGAAGCAAAAAAGACCAGCAACCTCTATTGGAAGGACTCTCAGACAAGAGAAGGAGGAAAGTTAGACGCCCTGCAAGTGAAAACTTTCCTTCTCTTGAAGAACTTTTGCACTCTTCATTTGAGACCTCTGCACAATTGGTCAACCATACAAATGTGAACCAAATGACATTGAAACAACTTAAAAATAACCTTCTTTCTTTATCGCAGCCATCCGCGAAGAAGAAAGTACAAGCAGAAATGGAAGCGCGAACAAACAGTGAGACCGTGTTATGTTTATAATTCAATAAATAAATTCCACGTCGCATACATTAAAAATATGACGTTATATATAAATATAACGTCCAACCCAAATAATTGAAGGTTTCCCTTAAAACATTAGCCCCATTAGAACGTCGAATAGGAGGAAAATCGACATTTTCTCTTAATTATCCGCCAATATCAGAAAGTACCGTACTTTTGTACCTCTTTTCTTTTCACCCCTCCCATAGAACATCGAAGGCTGCGGGGCTAGGACGTGAAGGGAATTGAAGTGGTTGGGAGCATTAATGGTGTGCTTAATAGAACGTCAAATTCCATGGGGCGTTGACGTTTTTTTGTTCTGCCAATTTCAAAGTTTGGCGCTCTCTTTACTTTAAAATCATACATGAAATCTTTTCTTTTTACTTCTTCCTTAATCAATTCAAGTTGACAATGTATTGATATTTGCACTTTTAAACCAGTGATCAGTTTTTAAAAGGTCGACGACGATAAAAATTCAAAAAAAAACTTAGACCTTTTATTTGGTCAAAATCAAATAAATTACTTTCAAAAATTTAATAGTTATAATAAGTAATTAGTATAAATGATTAAGCTTTAAAAAATACCATGATTAACATTATTAGAAGAAATATCCCTCTCTCATGCATTATTCCCTTGCTTTTTTAGTATTTTAGCAAACATGTATCAATATTCACCCATGTTATCATTAATGTCACCATAAATAATCAATAAAAGCTAATTTGCATTTCTTAATTTATAACGCTTGAAACTAATTTTTTATTACTTCGAATCGATTATATTAACCTAGCATAATTGAAAGAGGAATTATATGAATATAGATGGAACATCAAACTTTTTAACTTCGATTCCTCCTAATGTCACCTTCTTCGCGGGTGATAGAAAAGTAGACATTTTTGGGTTGCGGGAAGTCATTTTGATATTCCCCGAAATATTTTAACGTCAAATTTTTATGGTCTTCGACGTTAGTACATAATTACTTTATCTATGATTGATGTTTGTACGTCGAGCTCGACAGGGCTTCGACGTTTTCCAATGACCCTTTACTGAAATCTGTGAATCCTCTGAAATTTCCCGAATGGATTAAGACTCAAAACCTGTCAACTTTGGTGAAAATGAACGAAGACTGGTACCCTGATCTTGTTAGAGTATTCTACCATCACTTAAAAATTATCAATGGTGACATCTGCTCAAGAGTTAAAGGCACTAACGTTTTAATTAACAATGATTTCTGGCAACAGACCATTGGATTAAAGGCCGAAGGAATCTCTTCTCATCTACCAAACCCTAAAGTAAGTCGTTGGTTAAAGAAAAAGGATGAGTCAATCAAGAGTAAATATTTTTCTACATGAAGACCTCAAAATTCAAGAAATGGTTTTAGCACATATACTGGCATGGGTGATTCTACCGGGAGGATTGATGCAAGATGAAATGACCACGGAGGATGTGTTCCTTCTGCATGCTATCAAGAATGACATACCCACAAACTGGGTGGAGGTGTTAAAAGATCACATGACTAAAGCTGCTCGCAACAATGCTCACTATCTGCCTTATGTTGTTCTCATAAGAAATATACTTGTTCTTTATGGAGTGAGGACCTATGGAGAAAGGAAACATTGATGTACCTACACAAATTTCATAAATCGTAACACCCTTGTGTCATTGGGACTAGTAAGGACATTAAAAAGATGGTGCTTTAGAGGCGAAGAGAATCTGATGTACTGTTTTGGAAGCACCTCTGTTACATGTGGAAAAAGATCTGATAATGCCTCCAACAACAACAGTGAAGATCTCTCAGTTGATCCGCTTTAGTTAATTGCTAACAAGCTCAAACAGCTCGAGACAAAGGTTGATCGTACTCTGCAACATGGGAAGGATGAAGACACATCTGAAGATGACTCTATGGATCTGCCTTGTTCTCATTTACATTGCGAAATTAAATAGTCAGGTGCTACACCAACACATACTTGAACATAAAATTAAAAAAGAAAAAACATTTTAGGGAAAAAAACATTTCAGCCAATGACATGCTGCCACATGACCACCTTGACACGTCATCATCATCTTTTCCAACAATCACCTTGCAACCACCAGCAACCACCTTGCCGTCGCACCATCGCATCAGGCCAACACCCACTTTCCACGGAACAATCCCAAATCGTCGTTGAACATCCACCGTAAGCCTCTTCACCAAAGGTCGCTGCCTTCGTTCTCATCCAAACTCCATGGACGTCGCACCTCCGTCATCAATCTTGCACAACCATGGAAGCTTGCTCCTTCGCACAACCTGCAAACAGAAAACCCAGAATTGCACCACCCAAATAAAACCCTAAATTGGCCTACAACAGAAAAATCCTTGCTATCCCTGCAACCCACACCGTGCAACACAACGGAAGGATTCTCCAAGGCAACTGCCTCGACAAAATGCTCGACCTGGTCCATGAGGGGCTGAGCGTGATGGAGGACGAAGCCGTGGAGACCGAACGACAACGCGTGCCAGCTTCTCGGTAGTGATGTTGGCGACACGGAGGATAGACAAACGGCTAGGATCGAGGTTGAGGTATACGAGAAAAATGTAGTTGTTGATTGCGAGACTGATAATGAAGACTCCGATGAACTTAAGGCGCTCGTAAGATACACTTTTGCTGAAGATGAACTTGAGAGATTCTCCTAGAAGCTTCTGGTATTTGAATCTGTGGCATAAGATTCTTTCTCTACCTCAACAACTTATGCCACAGATTCAAAAACCCGAATCTTCAAGAAGAAGCTCTCAAGATCATTTTCACTAAAGGTGTGTTTCTTAGGAGCGTCTTGAGTTCACGGGGTCCCTATTATTAGTCTCGCAATCAACCACTTAAAATCAGAATCTATTTAGAAAGTTTGACGTCTAATGTTCAGTACCCTCGATGCAATGGCCTGGAGTTATTCATAATAGACATCGAGTTAGGAGTGTACTGAAATTTGGATTTTTTAAGTGTACTGAAATTTGGATTTTTAACCTTAAGATTATGTCGAATTTGTATGATATTCGACGTTTTTAAGTGTACTAGATCCCTATTCTTATTCATGTCAATCCACAGAGTCGTCTTCAGACCTATCTTCTTCATTGCAGTGATGTATAATGCGATCAATTTTTACCTCAAACAGATTAAGCTTGTCAACAATGTTCTAAAGATGATTCGTGGCAAGATATATGCAGCTACTGTCAGAATATGCAATCTTTCTTTGCTCACTTGTGACAAAGGTGCTTCCATAAAGATATAACATATTTTCTTCTCCTTTAAAGCACCATCCTTTTAAAGTCCTTGTTAATCCAAATAAGATCAAAGTATTTTCGTTAATCTCATTTCTGCAATTGCATGGAAACCTCCTTTCACCATCAGTGTTCACACCTTGATTTTCAAGAATTCTGCTGACTAATACTACATAGGGTAGGTGAAGAGACTTTTTCATAGCACTTTCAGTCATATGTTCTTTTAGCACATCCACCCAATTCATTGGAATATCATTCTTAAGAGCATACAGCAAGTAGATATCTTCAGGTGTCATATTTAGTTTAGGGATTCTAGCATGTAGAATCACAAAGGCAACTATCTGAGCCATTATTCTTTCTTCCATCCTTAGTCCTTCATGAGCGAGGTCTTTTTCAAGCAACTCCGATAACCTTGTATTGTCATCAGAATATCTTAGCCACACTTTTTAGACATCTCTCATCTTCAACAACCAATTTGTCAAGTTAAGTAGATGAGATGATACACCCTCAGCTTTTAAACCGACAGCATGCAGCCATGTATCGTTGTCAATCACAATGTCAACCCCCTTTACTCTAGAGTGAATATCACCATTTACTAGTTTCAGGTTGTGGTAGAACACTTTCAGAAGATCAGGATACCAATATCCTTTTAGTTGAACTAAGGACAATAGTTCTTGAGACTTCAACCAACCAGGAAACATAAACCCTTCTCTTTCAAATAAGCTCAGACCAAGATACTTCAGAGTGACAACAATTTTGATTCTTCCATGGACGAACCTTTATGTAACTCCATTGTCACTGATCCATCCTGTAGGACTAGTACTTCTCTCAGCCGATGTGGAGATTTTTGTGAGTTTAGAAGAGGATGCAGCCATTTATCAAAGATAAGCAGCCTAGGGTTTTGCTTTCAGCAAGTGTGATTTTGAGTTATTGCCAATTATCATCACATATTTAAAGGGCACGAACAAACCAAGCAAAGACTCATTTTAAAAATTCAAATTCAAAAAATCATTTAACATTTTTTTAAAATTTTGTTTTCAAATTAAAATTAATAAAACTAAATATAAAAATAAATATAATAATATTAATAAATATAATAATAATAATAACAATGTAAAATTTTATTTAATATAGTGTAACGTATTAAATAATATTAAAAATAAATTAATTATTTGTTAATTTTAGTTTGAAAGAAAAATTTTTAAAATAGGTTAAAAGTTAATATATTAAACAGTTTTTGAGAACTGTTTAAGCTTTCAAAGAAAATCGTTTAAGCTCTCAGCGATTTTTCAAAATGGTTGAAGTCAAAATTCCCAACAGATGTTTTATTCATGAATGATCAATCTATTAAACATAGATGTAAACATGGATTTCAAAATTCTCACCAAGCAAGTGTTTCACTCAATCACTCAAGTGTTTAAGAGGACACTCCACTCTCAACTATTCACATGTCACATAAAACAAAATTGCCCTTCATCTAAAACAATCAACATTCTCACATGCAAATGTCATCACAAGGACTTTTCGAAGGCTAATAATGAGGCTGGGCTAACAAGAAAAATTGGTTTTTTATGGATCACAAAACTCCTTGAGTTAAGAGAGTTATTTTATCATTCAAAGTTCAAGTACAAACTCTCTTTTTCAGCAATCTCACTCATTCCCAACTACTTCCCTTTTCTTTTTATTGAGCTCATCTTTCATGCTTTTTCTTTTTTTCTTCTTCTTTTCTCATGCATTTTTCTTTTTCAACACTTGAGCTCTATGCTTTTCTTTTGCCTTTTAACTTTCCCCAAACAACCCCAAACTTGAACCTTTTCAATACATACAGTTATTCTCAACCCAACTCAAGGTAATTAATTCAAAACAAGGGTTTTCATCATGTTTAAGGCTAAGGTTCAAAAAGGATATAACATTTTAATCACTTTGGGTGAAACTTTGGCTAAGTAAGGGCTTCCAAACATGGCCTTGATCATATGACATAAACATGCAATTCAATGAACTATCAAGACTTAGGCAATATCAATACCTCACTCAACATGCTTTCTCACACATCATTCACACACTCTACTTAGCATCATAATCACAATCATAAATCACCACACATCTTGTTCGCATAGTTAGTGAATCATTCACCTGGATATCAACATGCACACAGTCTCAATCATCAACCACATTTAATCATCATCAAATAACTCATCATGCAATATCATCAAACCATCATCAGAATCAGTGTACAAGCCAAGCATAGACACAAAAATAAATGTCAACCTATTCTACAAATCCAAAGTACAAAAGAAAAAGAAAAATCCCTGTCCAAGTGCTGACATCCATCAGTAGATGCCCTATCAGTCCATGTCCTCATCTGAGTCATACTCCTCACCCTCCTGTGCATCATCCTGATCATCCTCATCTCTTCTTGGTGCTCCAGCTGCTCCAGACCCGCTGCCCTGTGCATGCTCTTGAGGCCAAGCCATCGTACTATGGAACTCATCCATACTCCACCTGTGCACTGGTGGCATGTCATATAATCCTATAATCATCTCTACAGTAACTACATGCCCTCTCCAGAGACACTCCATCCTACCCTTCATCATGGACATATACATGTCCCTCATCTGGAAAGGCTCAGCGTGTTGTGCTGGTGTGTTTGTAGGTGCATCCTCCTGCTGAACTGTTGCTCTCCTAGGACATCTCCTAGGAACTGCTTCGGCTGGCTCGTCACCTCCCCAAAACTGACGATAATAGGAGGCATCAATAGCCTTCCTCGGCCTCTCATAAGGTGGAACTACAGTGTCCACCCCAGCCTGCTGACATAGGTAAGTAATCAGGGACAGATGTCCCAACGGTGTCCTGCTACTAACAGTAGTAGCGCAGCCCTGAATCACGTTGGTGATGATCTCACCAACGTTAACATCCATTTTCCTCAGCATGCAGTAGATGAAGAGAATCTGGTGCATAGTGATGTTGGAGACATAGGAGCATGGTTGTATGTTGACATGAGTGAATGTCATCCAGTACTTCGCCAAGGGAGTCAAATTTGCCCTAATGAAATTGACTGACGCTCCATTAGGGTTCCTCTGAAAGTGTCTCCCAAGGATGCACATCACCCTCTCGATGTCCTCATAATCCATGTACTCCCTTGTAAGAGCAACATACCTACACTGCTCTCCTGGCCACTCAGTACCTAGGAAGTTGTTCATGGTGTCGGGGTCGTATATGATGATTTGTCCCCTCACATAGCTCATGTACCGTCCAGCTAATACTCCTCCTCTAGGCAAGGCGTTGGCATAAAATTCCTTCACTAGCTCAATGCTAACTGGTGTAGGATAGGTGGTCAATCTCTCCCAGCCTCGCCTCTCAATCTCCAGTCCAAACTCCGATGCCAAGTCTGGATCCATCAATAAACACCTCTCCTGTACAGTCACGTAATGCTCTTCACGCTTCTTAGAAAGGAACCGAGAAGAATAGAATCTCCTTGGCCTTTCTGGCTCCTTTCTCTTGTTGCCCATGGTCTTCACTCTTCTTGAGGATGACATTCCTGTATCAAATAAATCCAATAACATCACATAAATCCATCATTAGAGGTTATTAAATCATTAATTATATTTCTACAACAAACATAGTCCAGTATTGAAGGAAAAATAGGGCCTCTCAGCGTCCAAGCATTAACAAAATAAAAAACCCCAAATTTGATGAATTCCACTCAGTGGTAAGGTAGACCGCTCAGCGGTTTTCAACTGGGTTTTTCAAAAACTCTTTTTCAATAGTCCTAATCTCCACTCTAACACCAAATTCATAATTCCAGACCAATATCATGCAATTCAACCGGTTCAAACAATTTCTATTTCATCAAATCATACATAGAAATCAAAAGCCCTAATTTATCATGTTACTAAGCATGTTTCCTAATTTAGAAACCCTAAAAATGAAATTGCACAACCTACTTGAGTGGAGATCTCAGATGCTTGCTAAACTTGCTTCTAATTGATGATGAATGCCCTCTCTAATGCACAACCCTCAACCAAAAACCCCAAACTTTGACAAAATAGTGGTAGAAAAGTGAGATTTTTGTGAGTGGGTGATGAGAAAAGTGGGAAAATCTCTTTAGAAAGCTCTTGAAAGTGAAAGAGAAGTGTTAGGGCTTAAGGAGACCACTTGGGCGAACTACAAAGAAGAGGTTTTAAAGTGCCAAAACCTAAATACCGCTCAGCTTTAAGAAAACCCGAGACCAATTTATGCCGCAATCGCTCAGCGGTCAAATGAACCGCTCAGCGGTTTGGCAGAAATTTTCTTCCTCTCTTATTTGCTTGCTTTTGAGTAATATAACCCTGTAGCACTTAATTTCAACCCTCAATTTTTCAATCACATACCTTTCCCCTCTCAAATGCAACATTCAAACATGCAATGCACTTAACACAGAGTTAAAAAAAGATATAATCAACTTGGTTGCCTCCCAGGTAGTGCTTGTTTAACGTCACGAGCCTGACCCAAACCTGTCTAACACTCATCAGTAAGTGCCTCCTTACCAGCACCCATCAGTAGGTGTACCTTCCTGGTATCCTTCAGTAGATACCTAAATCTTTAGCATCCCTCAGTAGATGCTACCCAAAAATGTTTAAAAATCCAAAAAAATTACAAGTTCAAAGTAAAATAAACCAAAAACTATGAATGTTATACAACAAGTGGGATTAAATCAAATATCATCATGTCTTCCCATCTTGGTTGGGATCTTTATCTACGCAACTCATCAGTTGCCTTCTATCCACTCTTCTGATGGCTTTGGTGTAAGGTCTTCTAATCTCCCCTACTCCATCTTCTTTAATATTGTTCACAATCCACTTCCTATTCTTGAATCTTACCTGTGAACCACGTGGAAGATTGTTCCTCCTTTATGAACCTCTTCATCTTTAGGTACCTGTAAAACATTACAACTGTTAGTATTAGTACCTAATGTGCTATCTTCAGATACAACTTCTCTCCTTGTCTTTTTATGTTTGGCTCTCTTTTTAACTTTAACATTATTCTCTTTAGAACCATTATATAATAGCACATATTCATGGTCTCTCATCATGATTCTTCCATGATGGACACTAATAAACATCTTTTAAGTTGTCATGAAAGGTCCTCCAAGAATCATTGGAATCCTCTCATCATTTTCCATGGCCATAACTATGAAATCAACCAAGAACTCTTGCTGCTCCACGCGCACAGTCACATTTTCCACCATACCAAGTGGTTCTTTTGTAGAACCATCCGCCACCGTCGCAGTAAGATTAGACGGTTTTAATACTAGCCCTCCAATTTTCTTCAAGAAATGCTTAGGCATCATATTAATGCTAGATCCAGAATCTATCATGGCTCTTTTACAACACATGAAAGAGTCAAACAACCTGGCTCTTTTACTTTAGGAGGATAATTCTTCTTTTAAGGTTGAATATCAAATTCTTGCTCCTCTTCATCAAGATCTATTATATCTCCAAAATAAAATTTTATTCTTTCAGAATATGAAGGAATCTTTTGGATCACCGAAGGCACTACAGTCACCTGGTTAAAAATTTCTCTAGATTACCCACTGTGACTGTCTCTTACTTCCATTTCTTCCTCACTTTCACTACTGTCTAGCTCAATAATTTGTTTTTCCTCTTCTTCATCTTCACTACTCCCAATTTCCACAACTTCCCTGTCCGCCTTCCTCTTTCTCCTAGTAACAATAACTTTGCTCTCCTCTTTAGGGTTAACATCAATGTTAGCCCTAAATTGGTTCTTCTCAGTGGTTTCTACCCTCTTTGGTCACTTGCACGATTAGACTCATAAACCTTCAAGAATTTGTCAAATCTAGCATTTAGGTCTCTGACAGTCTCGGTCAAATGATTTACTTGCTGCCACAGAGGTGAAGGTTGTTGCGATCGGAAGCCCCCTGATTGTCTAGATGGGTTATTCTATGGTTGCCCAATACTAGGATGGTTCTTCCAACCTTCGCTAGTGTTGCCTTTGTTGAAGTTCCCCTGCCTATACTAGAACTGGTTCCCATTCCCCATATAATTCGCTTCTTGTTGCATCTCCTCTGGTATAGCACATTGACCATTGACATGGTCACAACCACAAAAATCACAAAGTTGTTGCGCTTGGGAGACATTACAAATCTCCTTAGGAAGTTGATATAAGATCTTTGTCAAATTATCTAGCTTTTGGGTCAAAAGATGATTCTGAGCTAGCATAGCATCACCTGTAGGCAAGTGCAAAACTCCTCTATTTTGTGCAGGTACGCCCCTTTCACTGTAAGTTTCCTACTCACTAGCAACCATACTCTCAATAAAGTCATAAGCTTCATCTTCAGTCTTCTTCTTGATATCACCTCCAGCTGAGGCGTCCAACATCATCTTAGACTGCGTGTTCAGAGCACCTAGGTAAGCAAGAACTATAGTATTCTTGTCAAAACCGTGGATTGGTGTCTTCCTCAATAAGCCCTTGAATCTTTCCCAGCCTTGACCAAGAGTCTCTTCCATGCCCTATTTGAATGATGATATTTCCAGCCTTCCCTGAGTAACTTTGGATTGTGGAAAATATTTATTGACAAATTTAGTTGCCACAGTTTGCCATGTAACAACTATGGACGTCTCTGCTGGCCAAAAAATTACAATTTGAATCGCACTGGGTCTATTTATAGACCAAAAAGATAACAGAATCTAAGCTAAATAAAAACAGATAACCGCTTAGCGCCTAATTGCACCGCTCAACGATTTCCCTCTTAGCCGTGCTACCGCTCAACGGTCAGTTTTACCGCTACCTGGAAGGCAACCCAGTTGATTGTTTTGTTTTTAATCCTGTGTTAAGTGCATTACATGTTAATGATTGCATCTGAGAGGGGAAAAGCATATATTTGAAAAATTGAAGGTTGAAATTAAGTGCTAGAATGAAAGATTACTCAAAAGAAAGCAAAAGAAGAAGAAGTGAAATCAGGCGCAGACCGCTGAGCGGTCCATTTTACCGCTTAGCGGTTGCGGAGCTGATGGTCTCGGTTTTTCTTAAAAGCTGAGCGGTTTTCCAAGTTTTTCACTTCGAAACTCTTCTTTGCATTTCGCCTGAGCGGTCTCCCTAAGCCCTAACACTCTTCTTTCATTTTCAAGAGCATTTTAGAGACATTTTCTCACTTTCTCATTCACCTACTCACCAAAAATTCAATTTTCCACCATTACTTTGTCAAAGTTTGGGGTTTTTGATTGAGATATTTGCATTGGAGAAGATATCCATCATTAATTAAGCAATTTTTTATGCAAACATTCATGATTGTTGTTTCTAATTTGAGATTTGTTGATGAACATGCTTAGGAACATGATAAATTAGGGCTTTTGATTTCTATGCATGAATTGATAGAATAGGAACTGTTTGAACCGATTGAATTGTATGATTTTGGTCTGGATTGATGATTTTAGAAAAAGACTGGAGATTAGGATCAAATAGGAAAATATTTTGAAAAACCCTAGCTTCCACCACTGAGCGGTATGTTTTGGCACTGAGGGGTGGCGCGGCTTGAGGCAAACTGCTTGGGCGGTCTTCTTTGACGCTAAGCGGTCTGTAGCTGTTTTGCCTAAATGTTAAAATTTTTGGATCTTTGTGTGTTGAGGAGCCCTGTTTTTCCTCAAAGAATTATATGATCGGATGATGCACTAACCTCTAATGATGTTTCTGTGAATTTTGTTGGATGAAATTGATTTATGCTGGAATGTCTACCTCAAGAAGAGTTAAGACAATGGGCAACAAACGGAAGGAACCAGAGAGACCTAGAAGATACTATCCTTCAAGGTTCCTTTCAAGGAAACATGAGGAACATTTTGCTATAGTCCAAGAGAGGCGACTGCTGATGGAAAGAAAAGCCATGTACATTCCTGACTTGGCTCCAGAGTTTGGTATGGAGATTGAGAGGTGAGGTTGGGAGAGACTAACAACTTATCCAGCACCAGCCAGTATTGAGTTGGTGAAGGAATTCTATGTTAATGCCTTGCCGAGAGGAGGAGTGTCTGCAGGGAGGTACATGGGCTATGTACGTGGGCACTTGATCAGCTATGATCCTGACACCATCAACGGTTTTTCTAGGGACTGAGTGGCCAAGAGAGCAGTGCAGGTATGCTGCTATACTAGGGGAGGCCAGGATGATGAGGATATTGAGCGAGTGATGTTCATACCTGGGAGGCATTTTCAGAGAAACCCGAACGGAGCACTGATGAATATCCTTAGGGCAAATTTAACTCCCCTAGCTAAATACTGGATGGCATTTACTCATGCCAACATCCAGCCATGCTCTCATGTTTCCTAAATTACTTTGCATCGGATCTTGGTCATATACTGTATGTTGAGGCAGATGGACGTGAACGTTGGGAAGATCATTACTAGTGAGATTATGAGCTGCGCCAACACTGTGAGCAGCAGGATGCCATTGGGACATTCGTCCTTAATCACATATTTGTGCCAGTAGGCGGGAATGGACACTTTAGTTCCACCTTTTGAGAGGCCGAGGAGTGCTATTAATGCCTCCTATTTTCATCAGTATTGTAGAGGTGACGAGCTAGCTGGAGTAGTCCCTAGGAGACGTCCTAGGGGGGCAGCAGCACAGCAGGTGGATGAGCCTGCAGATGCACCAGCACAACAGCCAGAGCCCTTCCAAATGAGAGAAATGTACATGTCTATGATGGAGGCAAGGATGGAGTCCCTTTGTAGAGGGCAGGAGGCCACTGCCGAGATGATCATAGGATTTTATGACCAGCCACCAGTGCACAGGTGGACTATAGATGTGTTCCATAGTGTGATGGCTTGGCCTCGAGGGCAGGCACATGGTAGTGGGTCCGGAGCTGCTAGAACTTCAGGAGGACAGGATGATGACCAGGAGGATGATGGTGACTCAGATGAGGATTTGCGCTGATGGCATCTACTGATGGATGCCAGCATTAGACAGGGGTTTTTCTTTTCCTTTTTCTTTGTACTTTGAATTAGTAATATAGGTTACATTTATGTTTGAGTCTATGCTTGTCTTGTACACTTATTCGGATAATGGTTCCAATTTATTGCATGATGAGTTGTTTGCTATTGATAATTGATTGTGGATGATGATTGAGAATGTGTGAATGTTGATATCCAGGTTGATGGTTCACTAGCTATGTGAACAGATGAGTAAGTGATTCATGATTGTGATTTTGATGATAAGCAGGATTCATGTGAGAAGTGAGAAAGCATGATTATGTGAGGTATTGAGCTTCAAATTTTTATTGTTGTGTATACTGTTTACAGAGAATCATGAATGGTATTAACTTAATCTTGATAATTGATTTAATTGCACGTGTATGCCATATGATCAAGGCCATGCTTGGAAAGCCCTTACTTAGCCAAATGTTCACCCAAAGAATTTTAAATGATATACCCTTTTTGAACCTTGACCTTAAATAGTATAAAAACCCTTGTTTGAATTGATTTACCTTGAGTTAGGGATGAGAATAATTATATGTGTTGAAAAGGTTCAAGTTTGGGGTTGAATGGGGAAAGTGAAAGGCAAAAGAAAAAGAAAAGCATTGAGTTCAAAAGATGAAAAAGAAACATGCATGTGAAGAGAAAAGAAAAGAAGAAAAGAGTTTAAGCATGTAAAGAAGAACTCAATGTAAAATGAAAAAGGGAAAAAATTGGGAATGAGTGAGATTGGTTAAAAGAGTGTACTTGAACTTCGAATGATGATTTAAAACTCTCTTCACTCAAGGATTTTGTATCCCAGAAAAACCAATTTTCTTGATAACCCAGCCACAATACAGGGCTTGGAAAAATTCCTTGTGATGACATTTGCATGTGAAGATGTTAATTGTTTTAGATGAATGACAATATTGTTTTATGTGACATGTGAATAGTAGAGAGTAGAGTGACCTCCTAAACACTTGAGTGATTGAGTGAAACACTTGCTTGGTGAGAATTGTTAAATCCATGTTTATATCTATGTTTAGTTGATTGATCATTCATGAATAAAACATCTGTTGAAAAGAGATTGAGCATGTGAACTAAATTGGATTGAAAGCATACATGGTTCTTTGTAGGATTCCACTGAAATTTGAAGTGTATAATAACTTGTCATGAGAAAAAGGAGTTTTTAAAAGTGTGAATTATTTCATGAAAAAGAGGAAAAGCCAAGTTTTGTCTTGTTTGCTTGAGGACAAGCAAAGTTCTAAGTTTGGGGTTGTGATAACAATCTAAAAACCGTTATTTTCATACTTAAATTTGATAGTAAAACACACCCTTTATGGCTTAGAAGGAGCTTTAAATCAAGTAAAACACTTAGTTGCGTCTTGTGAGAGTCAAAAGTTGGTTTTAGAGATATTATGCTTGTTTTGCAGGGTTTTTAGATGAATTAAAGATGGAAGTGAAGTAAGGTGGACTTAGACCCATGAAAGAAGGAGAAAAATGATGAAAAGAAGGGTCAAGCAAGCTGTTGAGTGCCAGAATGGTCCGCTGAGCGCTAAGAGCGATTAGAGGGAAACCGCACAGCGGCAAAACTACCCACTGAGCGGTCAAAGCGGCACAAGGCAAATCGCTGAGCGGTGAATTTAGGCGCCTGGGCGGTTGTCTGTTTTTTTAGTTAGATTCTGTAAATCTTTCTGTAATCTATCTGTTATCTATTTGGGCTTATATATAGCCCCAGTGCGAATTAGAAGGGGGTTCTTTTGGTAGAGAGAAACGTCCAGAGCTATTCCACACCTTGGAGGAGGTGCCTTGGATGCTTAGGCTCCATTAAACCAAGTTTAGGGTTATTTCTTCCATTCTTTCATTATTTTCATCTAGTTTCACCATGATTATGGTGAAATAAACCCTTTGTTGTTGGGGAACAATATAATCTTTTGAAACTCTCATATATTTAAATTCTTATTTATTTCATATGCTTGCCATATACTTGTTTATCAATTGTTGGGTTGTGATCTATGCTCAATGCTTTTATTGTTTAACTCATTCAGTAAAAGATGTTTGTCTTTACCGATATGGGACGTACGATAATGTCATGAACTGGTGGGAAATTCCTTGATTATGCCAATATCTCCTAGGGATAGGGGTAGGACGGTCAATTGTAATTGCTTCAGATTGCATTGCATTATTGGTTATTAGGGGAGGCTAGGGATAGCAAGCCGGTAATTAATAATAGGCTTTTTTCACCNAGGGATTGGGTTAAGGGTAAATGAGAAAGTATGCATGGCAATTAGATAAATAAGTGAAGTAAATAAGAAGAGTAGATATATGAGATTGGATAAGATGAAATTATAAACCCCAACAACACCATTCATCCATAGTTTCTCAAAACCATTTGAATCAACTGCATTGCATGTTTATTTTTGTTCTTTGCATACAACCACCAAATTTATTCTCTTCTCAAGTCTTATGTGATTAGGTTACATGAAAGTTAAGGCCTAAGAGTCCTTTGGAAAAATGATACTCGGACTTACCCGTTTATATTACTTGATAACGATCTGGTACACTTGTCAGGGACTTAACAAGGAACATTCATATCTTCTTCCATCTCCATGATAAAAAAATCAACAGGAAACAAGAACTTGTCTACTGTTACTATCACGTCCTCTACTACCCCGTAAGGATATTTTAGAGATTTGTCTACTAGTTGGAGAGTCATCCCGGTAGGCTTAAGTTCCAAGCCTTCAATCTTCTCAAACATGGAAACTGGCATAAGATTAATACTGGCTCCCAAATCAATTAGTGTTTTCCCCACGGAGATGTTCCCTATAGTGCAAGGGATAGTAAAACTTCCTGGATCCTTTAATTTGGGAAGAATTTACTTTTGAATGATGGTGTTGTAGTTTCCTTACTCTTCAATTGTTTCCTCTTCAATGTACTTTGCTGCAAGGCCTCTGAGAAAGGTATGTTGATCTCCAGTTTCTTGAAGATCTCCATGAAGCGCTCAAACTACTTTTCTTTTTCCATCCTAGAGTAGTATTTTGGGTAAGGAATGTTGAGATTGTTGAAAACACAAACTCTATATCAAATTGGTTTTTGATGATGACAATACACTACTTAATAACAGTACATATGTTCCAATGTTAAATGTTCAGCTGATATACTTTACTGATTTGAACAATGCTTGTGTTGAACATGTTGTGCTGTTTTGCATGTATGTTCCTATGATTGATTATGTGTTACATGTATGGAACATTCTTGTATTGAAATGTGTGTTAAAATGATTTTGATTACTTCTGCACATTTCTGAAGAAAAGCTCACAAGCATTTTTATGAACTTATATTTGTTGTGGCAAAGGTGTGGTTCAGTCGACTACACTGGTAATACATTTGACTAAGCTAAAATCTTTGTACAGATATTGTGAACACGTGCTTGATGAGATTTTGAGTTGAAAAAAATTTCAAAGTGATTTTTCATGTGTCAGTCGACAGTGTGAAACACCAATTCGACTGTATTGCTGTTTATTTTGGAATTCTCTTATGCCTACATGCTCCAACAACTATATTTTAAAAAGTTAGCTAGGATTGACTAACTGGATCAACTATCATAAATGAGCATTGATTTGGTTGACGGAGGAGCCTTTATGTTGACTGTCTATTATAACTGTTTTAATATAGTCGACTGGATTAGTAAGCTATTCGACTGAGAATGACAACAAAACTATAAATATAACAGAACACAATTTGTTATGAGACTTTTGTGATCTAACATTTTCATTGTCTTGTTTCAGAGAAAACTCTCAGTTTAGGAAGCTCCAAGAATTCTCCAAGAAGACGATGGTGATCTTTCTTGAGGGAGATTCAGATTGAGGAGTCAATTGCGCATACTGTTTGATTAACATCTGCACAAAGAAGGTGCTTCTGGTTTGATCTTGAAGGCTTGGCATCCTTTGAAGACTGCTGTATTTGACCGAAGGCTTGCCAACCTGTGAAGTGTGTTGTGATAGGCTTGGCAACCTGTGAAATGTGCTGTGATAGACTTGGCATCCTGTGAAGAGTGTGGGTGACACGTTGAGGATTATTCAGCGTGGGTTCAGATTGCAGTAGAGGGGATTCTTGCTGCATTTCTGGTTTTGTGTGTAAATATTCGGTTTTGGGTTATAGAGGAGATTTATATTTTTGCGTGGTGCTTCTATAAATTTCTTGTTGTAAAAACCGTAACCATTATAGTGAATTTGCTTCCAAGGTTGGAAGGACACTGGATGTAGGCATTGTTGGCCGAACCAGTATAAAAACTAGTGTTTGATTTTCTCTTCCCTGCACTCTTTATTTTAGTCGACTATATCTGTTTAGCAGTCAACTACGTTTTTCCGCTGCACTGAAATTTTTCATTACTTGCATTTCAAGGAAAGATCAAAAGCTTTGAATTTTCATACCAAGATTGCGAAAAGATTTTTTTTTTGAACTAACACCAATCCACCCCCCCTCTTGGTGTAAAACTGATGGGTGTCGCACCCGATGCAAAATTTAATGTGCAATTAGAAATGTAGTATAGCTAGGAAATGACTCCTAGGTCGTCTCTCAAGGACCAATTTTGCGGTTCAAGAATTAAGTCAAACACGAAGTGGGGGGGTTTGTGAAAATGTTGTGGTGAATACGGATGAATAAAATCAAAACACAGATGCAACTAATAATTAAACACAGATTTAAAAACGGTTTCAAAGACAGAATAAAAACAGTCAGTCATTAACTTAATTACAATGTTTCCTATCATAGATCAACAAAATTAAGCCGACTCAAACCTCTAATCCAACACAACTAATCAACTAAGCGCCAGCTAATTATGTTTTCATAAAATCGGACTAAGTGAACGCAATGTTAACATCAAATCTAATTTACACCATGCAGTTTCATCAACTAAGAGAAGACTCAACACCAATTGGGCAACTAAGTGTATACCCCATTGCAAGTGCAAATACAGATTTGATATTAACCAAGTCAGAGTGGCAGTCACAATTACAGTCCAGAAATCTCAAGGAATCATTATAATTTTATTAATGACCAACTTAATTAATTTAAACCAACATTAAAACTAAATTAAGGAAACTTTGCGTGACTCACTTAAAAAAACAATTACAATTCATAAATCACAAAATGCATTTCATGGTATTCAATTGTAATGCGTAAGCTAGGGCAAATGTGCAGACAACATTAAATGCAACAATTAGACTACTAAAGGAAAGACACTCTGTAATCATCTAAATGAAACACATATGAAACAAGTAAAAATGCGTGAGCAATAAAGACAATGTAAAATTTGTAAGTTGTTTAACTTGAAAATTCTAATAGCAATAATATTCAAACAAAGAAAGGCGTCTTCACATCATCGTGTGCCTTCATTCTCCCATTCATTGAAAATTAAAAGCGTAACCTAAGGGGTAGCGGTTGCACCACGTGCTCCCCATTCTAGTGTACAAACATTGCTATCATGAAGCTTCTCATTCGCATGCTTCAATCAAAACAAAAACATAATGAGGGATGCAGTCTCCTCAGCAAAGAAAAGGGAAAGTGCTACATTGTAGTCGTTCAAGAAAGTTCTCTCCTCCTGCCCCCAATGTAACAGTGTCGGCTCTCCTCCTCTGCCAGACCCTAGTCCTCCCTTAGCTATTTCAATTTTTATTTCATTTTGTACTTGAGAAGCTGGATTCTCCAAGTTGTCCATGTGCTGCCAAACAGGATACTGTTTAATTGCTGGATGCACCGTGTGTTTCATGGGCTGCACCATGCTAGATGTATCAAGCCTCTCCAACGTTGGACTTTTGTGGGTGTTGTGCTTCCTCAGCCCAAGTATGAGTTTCAGTTGTGCACCTATTTCCATTTTGGCCGTGAAGACATGTATAATGGCTGCTGCTATCACGTGAACATGAGCTCCTTGCTGAACCAAATCCCAAGCTGTTGGATCTTTCCTTGTGCACATGGGCTCCTTGCTACCAGCAAATAGCTTTTTCATATGTCGCTGCATGGGTCGCTGCTCATTCATGGTTGGGAGCGTGTTGGGCTAAAACTGCAGGGAAGTGGAGATTGCTGAGTATGCACCTCTGCTGCTTCTGCAGAACCGTGGGCTGCAGCTAGACCGAGAGCTTCTTGCAGCTCCTCGACGCACCACCAATTCACTTTGCTGGACCTTGTGAATTCTCCAAGCTGTCGGATCACTTCTCATTTGTTGTTGCTACAACCTGAGGTTCCTGCTGCACCTCCTTCTTGTTGGACTCTCTTGATGGTGTTCGAACATGTATGCAAGCTGCTTTGTGTTATTTCCAGACTAGGTCGTGAGCATGCTATCTAGTGTGTAATGCTGAAGCTAAGTAACATGGGTCATGAAGGCTGTTGCAACTGTGGGCTGTTGCACTCTTCTTCTAGAAGAACCCCTGAAGACTTCCCAAGCTAAATTGCATGGGTCGTGTGTCGCAACCGGAATCGCGACGGGACGACAATCCAAAAAAGAAAACGAGTTTTGAAAAAGAGTTTGGAGTCGCCACCATAGTTTATTCTGGAAAACTACGGAAAAACCTCAAAATGATAAAGCACGGTCCACGAAAACCAAAGATTGGGTTCGAGAGTCGGTTACGTGTAGGGAAGGTATTAGCACCCTACAAAGTCTGCCCGAAGGCAGTACCTTTAATCAAATACGCGACTTTGATGTGGTTTTCAAAATGTTTAACTATCCCCAAAAAGGACATCGTAAATAAACAAAATATATTTTTTTTATTTTTTTTGTGCCCGACAAGGATTGACCTTGCTCATACGTATTCTCAAAATGAGAAATCAGGGTTACGTAGTTCTAGCAAACAGTTTAGAAATTTTGTTTGGAGAATTGTTTGTTTATAAATGAAGATGTTTTTAGTTTTTTGAAGACTTTATATTTTTTGGTATTTTTTATAAAAGAAAGAGAAAAAGTTTTTTAGCACAAGGCCTACGCGAACAGTCGCACGTGTGGTTTAACCTTTTAAAACATATTTGTATTATTTTTGTAAAAAGAAAGGAGAAAGGTTTTTAACACAAGGCCTACGTGAACGGTCGCACGTGTGCTATAAACCTTTAAAAACATATTTTTGTTATTTTTGTAAAAGAAAGGAAAAAGGCTTTTAGCACAAGGCCTACGCGAA
>NC_028357.1:18584850-18586184 GCF_000741045.1 Vigna radiata var. radiata
AACGGCGAAAGGAAAATATTCACACAACAATACATACTCAAACAGGGCAACAATCAAGCATAAAGCAACATACAATGCAGCCATATTACACGATGATTCAAGTGAGGAAGGTGTTACCTCTTAGAGTGTTGTTATCTATTGTTAAAGTCTAGGAACTCCTCCTAGTGGTTTCCTTTAATTGTTGCTGTGACAGGATGAAGGACGCTGATGCTGGAGGTCCAAGAGTCAAGAGCTCTCCCTTAAACTATGATGGTTCGGCGTTGGTGGTGAATCTCCCAGGTTGAAGCTGTGTTCGTGAGATGCTGGAGAAGGATTATGATCCTTGCTCTGATGGTCCTTTTTTGTGTTTCCCCGTGATAGTCTGCTCTTGCTGTGATGATGAATCAGGTAAAGAATTGGGAGTGAAAAGGAAAAATGTAGTTCGGGTGGTCACGAGACTCAGGAGTAGCGTAGTGTGTGAGTGAATGATAATGGTGCTTCCGAATCCCCCTCTGCCTTCTGTATGATCAGTGCATATCCCTTCTCACTTGGGATTTCCTGATTTTTTTTCATGTTTCATGTCTTCATTATATTAGTTGGCCAAGTAGTTCAAATTTCATTTCCCTCTTGGTAACTGATTGCAATTACTTAGCATCTGATTGCAGCTACTGTGTAAAGACTTTTTATTTGTAAACCGTGATCACTTTGTTGCAAGAGGGATAGTACCTATGCTAAGCAATGCTGTGGGTTGTGATGTTTTGCAGTGGACTGTAATAATAAAAAAAATAATTAAAACAAAAATGAAATAATAAAAACAAAATTGGAATGATAAAAGACATAAAATAACATGAAATAAAAAAAAGAAACATATATTATTTAGTCACCCGGACGAAATTGGGTTTGTTGACAGCTGTCCCTCTTTACTTAGATTTTACTAGATAATATGACAAACAAAGTATTTATATTATCAGAGTAAAAGCTAAGTAAAGATAGAAATACTAATTTCGTCTGGGTTTCAAAGAGAAAGAGGGAAAATAACAACCAATTAAAGTATATGTGGTGACCAAATTCAGGAAGGAGGTTACGATGTAGTAAAGAGCTTGACCAACGCCCAAAGAGGGATGATTCACCAAAACGAAAACCTCAACTTGACCATTGCCTAGCACACGGCTACTATCGCAGAAGAAAAACTCAAATCCGACCATTGCCAAGCAGAGGGCCTATGTCGTAGAAAAACTAAAGGTGCCAGATAAAACAGGACTTAAAAGCTAGACTAAAGTTGTGTTTGAGAAGAATGAGGTGTAACAACCTGGTGGAGGGTGTAACAACCCTATGGATGATTGAATGAGGTGTAA
>NC_028357.1:18586461-18597680 GCF_000741045.1 Vigna radiata var. radiata
GAATGAGGTGTAATAACCTTGTGGAGGGTGTAACAACCCTATGGATGAATGAATGAGGTGTAACAACCTCATGGAGGGTGTAACAACCCTATGGATGATTGAATGAGGTGTAATAACCTCGTGGAGGGTGTAACAACCGTATGGATGATTGAATGAATGAGAGTGATCATTAGGTTCAGCGATTGTTGTACAGAGGGGTGATATCGTAGAAGAAACACTTGGATTCAAATTTTGAAGAAACCTTGGTAAATACTGAGTAAAACATTGAGATGCATGATGTAATGTCATGAGGGTGCATGAATGCCCAAACAAACGAGACATTTGTTTCGTTCTTTTCAATTGCTCTTGCTTTCCTTCTTTCATTCATTTTTTCATCATTTTTTTTTCACTTTTGTTTGTTTATTTTTTTAAAATTCCAAGTTTGAAACATGTTGTCAATATCGTCGTCAAACTCGATGTACATTCAAGATGCATTCATTGAAAATAATGTCAAGAAACAGTGAGTCCTTTGATGAAAAGGTAGAAAGCGTAACCAGGGGTTCAAATCCCTTTTATCGCTTTTTGCAATCCAAACTAGCTTGAATTTGAGAAGGTGAGGGAAATGGGTATAAAAAGTAGATGGTTGGATGATTATCTGTGGGCAACATTAGAATTTGAATTTTTCTCACTCGGGGAGGTGTTGTTAATATTTAACATGCATGGCTCGCAAGGGTTGCCCCAATTTCGCATAGTAAGTATGCTTTGGAGAGGTGGAAGGGCTTGGGTAGGAAGGATTGCCCCAGTTTGGCGATTCTCGATTGACGGGGAGACTTCACATCTTTTATTTTTTTCTTTTTCAATGCTCCTTTTCTTTTCTTCAAGTGATTGTGTTATTTGCCACATAATTTTGTTCCAGAGTTAAGTTTGTGAGAAAGATCAGGATAAACATTCTTCAGTCGGTATGGACTTTTATCGGCTTGTATCGTAGCTAGAGGTCAGAGGGTTTTGAAAGAAACGGATAATGAAGGCCCAAATAAGTGTTTGATGGTTAAATTGTTTTGACAAGAATCATCTGCAAGATGTCGAGTCAATTGTCTCTAGGAGTTTGAAACTTCGGACATCCTTTTATTTTTCATTGTTTTTCTTTTCTTCTTCTCTTTTTTCTTATTTTCTTCTGATCATTTGCCCCTGTTGTGGATCTTTTTGAAACTTTTCTTTTTTATTTCTTTTTTTCGAAATCTTCTCCTTGATTTTGGAAGCCCTTGATGTACCCTTTTGGATTGACACCGCTATGCTAATGATTCTTGTCGAGGGTGATGAAAACAATCATGACTTTTGGCTCAAAGAGGGTGCAATTGGATAAATTTCTTTTATTATTTGGGTGAAAGAAACAAAATGGCCACACGTCACTCTGAAGCTTGCTTGCCTTGCTTTCTCACGACCTTAACCTTGAGACGAAACTCTGTAGCAGTTGACATATCAACTTCATTTTCTTTCTCTCTCTTTTTTTCTTTTTATTTTTTTTTCGATCAATAGATCGTTGGACACATGTACCACGATGAAAACTGCCCCCAATATTTATATTAGAGACTATCCTTGTTTTGAGGAGAAAAGAAAATGTTAAGGGTTCAAGTAATATGAATGCAAGTGCTTTATCAGGAAAAGAACACTGGTTACCCCCGAAATCTTGAATCAGGAAAAGACTCAACACCGATATTTTTCGAAACTTTTTTTTTTGTTTTTGCTTTTCGAAAGTACTATACCCTTGATAACTTTATTGACAACGAATTCAACATGTGTTTTCTTTCACTTCTTTTTTTGGTTTTTCACGACATCCTCCAGGACCGAGCTTGAGCTGACCGAATATACCCGTGATGCTTTTATTGACATGCGTTTAATTATTTTCAATTTCATTTTCCCTTATTTTCCTAACAACTCAGCGTGACATGCAATATTTCAAAAGTATGCGCACAAAATTATGAATGAGAACATGCAGTATTTATTGAATGAAATAACACAGATTACAACAAGCTTTAAAGACAATGTCAATATCCCTTAATAGCATCCCCTATCATGGAATCATCATGCATAAAACCTTTTTTGACCGTATCAGAATTAACTGATAACGGTAATTTCTCCCCATCCATCCATATGAGAATTAGTGCCCCACCAGAGAAAGCTTTCTTCACTACAAATGACCCTTCGTAATTTGGGGTCCACTTGCCCCTATGATCCTTTTGAATGGGCAAAATCATCTTTAATACCAGTTCATCTTTACGAAACTCCCTTGGGTGCGCCCTTTTGTTGAATGCCTTCTTAATTCTTCTTTGGTACAACTGTCGATGGCACATAGTTGTTAACCTCTTTTCCTCAATGAGATTGAGCTGGCCAAATCGGGCTTGAACCTACTCAGCTTCCTCTAATTGGGTTTCCATTAACACCCCTTCTTTCGATGGGTTTTATCTCTTTAGACCACTGTTCCACTAATCTCAATAGTTCTGGAGAGGGTTAGGGATCATCCTCATAATCATCTTCCTCATAACCTCTTTTGCATTCAGCTCCATCTTCATCCTCCACGGCGGCTGCTTGGCCAGTGTTTACCCATCCAGCATTGTGAAAGCTCTTCTCGATGTTAGAAATATGAATATTTCCCGCTTTGGGTTTTTGTCCTTCCACACGAGCCAAACTGTACTCTTTCCTTTCTTCAATCAGCTCTTTCTTGTCATCGCAACATACTTGCATCAAAAAGAGTTTGGAGTCGCCACCATAGTTTATTCTAGAAAACTACGGATGAACCTGAAAATGATAAAGCACGGTCCACGAAAACCAAAGATTGGGTTCGGGAGTCGGTTACGTGTAGGGAAGGTATTAGCACCCTACAACTCCTGCCCGAAGGCAATACCTTTAATCAAATACGCGACTTTGATGTGGTTTTCAAAATGTTTAACTATCCCCAAAAAGGACATCGTAAAGAAACAAAATATATTTTTTTTATTTTTTTTGTGCCCAACAAGGATGGACCTTGCTCCTACGTATTCTCAAAATGAGAAATCAGGGTTACGTAGTTCTAGAAAACCGTTTGGAAAATTTGTTTGGAGAATTGTTTGTTTATAAATGAAGATGTTTTTAGGTTTTTGAAGACTTTATATTTTTTGGTATTTTTTATAAAAGAAAGAGAAAAAGTGTTTTAGCACAAGGCCTACGCGAACGGTCGCACGTGTGCTTTAACCTTTTAAAACATATTTGTATTATTTTTGTAAAAAGAAAGGAGAAAGGTTTTTAACACAAGGCCTATGCGAACGGTCGCACGTGTGCTATAAACCTTTAAAAACATATTTTTGTTATTTTTGTAAAAGAAAGGAAAAAGGCTTTTAGCACAAGGCCTACGCGAACGGTNGCACNTGTGCTATAAACCTTTAAAAACATATCTTTGTTATNTTTGTAAAAGAAAGGAAAAAGGCTTTTAGCACACGGCCTACGCGAACGGTCGCACGTGTGCTATAACCTTTTAAAACATATTTTTGTTNGNTTTTAGTATTTATATATTCAAAAGGTAGATAGATATTTAAAATAAAAAGAGAAAATAAAAAAAANAGAATTAAAAGATAAATAAATAAAAATAAAAATAAAATTTTAGTAAAAGGATAAAATAAAATAAGTAACAACAAAGTAAAGAAAGAAATTGCGAAGGTGCTTAAATAAGAAAATGGGTGTCCAAACCTAATTTATTTGTAATGACAGATTAGGCCTAAGCCTAAGTAAAAAAAAGGGTGGTAAAAATGAAAAATAGGGGTGTACAAACCTAATTCATTTCTAAAGGCGAATTGGGCCTGAGCCCAATAGGAAAGGATGCGGCTTAGGAGAAAACGGGGTGTAGAAAGGATGTTTTTTGTTTTTTTTTTTTTGTTTTGGCCCAACGCTGACCCAGGCTCCCCTTACTCTCAAGCCTGGAAACCCTTAGGGGTTCTCTCAGATCCCTCCTCATTCACAACATTCGTCCTTCCTCTCAACTCCAAGAGACCTAGGCTCTCTCCCTCACTCTGCCGGCAAACCTAGAGGCTTCTGCCTNCGCCGACAGCTGCGAGCCGCCTAGCCTCCAAGGTGACCAGCCCCGTTGCACAACCCTATCGCCGGAGTCACACCAGTGACGTCGTCAACGAGCTTGTCGCCGCCAACCACCTCCGCACGTCGCCGTTGAAGTCTCGTCGTCTCCTCCTCGCCAACGACTGTGACCTTTACCGAAAGCGTTGCACGAACCAACTTTCTTCTTATTCGAACGAAACCGTCGCAAGTAGTGAGACTGGCGCAATTGCCGTTGTCGAAACCCGGTAGGAGCTGCTCCCATTCGCAGCGATTCTAGATGCTCTCGCTCCTGCCATCGGAGCCGCCATTATAGAGATGCCCACTAAGAAAACTTGTCATTGCCGAAGAAGACCAAGCAGTCAAGTTACCTTTTGGACTCACATTCATCGTATCACCCTTTGGTGCCAGGGTTGATTAATTGAACCGAACAACATAGCATTTGATTAATCGATTTCTTGGGGAAGTTGGCTTATGATTTGCTGGGTTTTTCTTTGGGGAATTTGAAACAGGAAGATGATGAATTTAGGGTCGGGCTCTTCTATTGTGGGGAAGCGGCCATAAGATTCTTCACGGTGTAAGTGAAGGTTGACGATGGTAACAGCGTTGTGTGCAAGAGGTTTTTTTTCATTTGTTGGTTTGGTCTTTTCCGATTTGTTTTCTTAATGCAGGGAGCTAATCATGGTGTAGGAGGAAAGATGAAACTGGGTCTGTTAGTGGTATAACCATGTGTGTAGGCCATTTGACAGAGAGAAATCAAAGAGTGGATATGGGATGGTGATGGTGGTGCTGGGTGAGGGTAAAGATTACCAATACAAGGCAAGAATGTGGCTAGAGGTTTCAGGTTATAGAGGAAACGGCGAAAGGAAAATATTCACACAACAATACATACTCAAACAGGGCAACAATCAAGCATAAAGCAACATACAATGCAGCCATATTACACGATGTTTCAAGTGAGGAAGGTGTTACCTCTCGGAGTGCTGTTATCTATTGTTAAACTCTGGGAACCCCTCCTAGTGGCTTCCTTTAGTTCTTGCTGTGATAGGATGAAGGACGCTGATGCTGGAGGTCCAAGAGTCAAGAGCTCTCCCTTAAGCTATGATGGTTCGGTGTTGGTGGTGAATCTCCCAGGTTGAAGCTGTGTTCGTGAGATGCTGGAGGAGGATCATGATCATTGCTCTGATGGTCCTTTTTTGTGTTTCTCCATGATAGTATGTTCTTGTTGTGATGATGAATCAGGTAAAGAATTGGGAGTGAAAAGGAAAAATGCAGTTCGGGTGGTCACGGGTCTCAAGAGTAGCGTAGTGTGTGAGTGAATGATAATGGTGCTTCGGAATCCCCCTCTGCCTTCTGTATGATCAGTGCATATCCCTTCTCACTTGGAATTTCCTGATTTTTTTTCATGTTTCATGTCTTCATTATATCAGCTGGCCAAGTAGTTCAAATTTAATTTCCCTCTTGGTAACTGATTGCAGTTACTTAGCATCTGATTGAAGCTACTCTGTAAAGACTTTTTATTTGTAAACTGTGATCACTTTGTTGTAGGAGGGATAGTACCTATGCTAAGCAATGTTGTGGGTTGTGATATTTTGCAGTGGACTATGATACTCTGCAGGAAAGAGTGTGATACTCTGCAGGAAAGAGAGCTGAACATGTGCTTGCATAGACTGCAAAGGAGAAGCACAAAGTCTGCCATTCCCAAAAGGGCTAGTTGACCATTGCGTTTTTTTTCTGTTTTTCTTCTTTTCTTTTTATTTTTTTCTTTTTCTTTGTTTTTTTTTATTTGCTTGTTTTGTTAATTTTTAACATAAAATTAAAGGAAAAAAAGATAAAAATAAAACTAAAATCTAACGTAAGAAAAAGAATAATAAAAAGTAAAATAAAAATTTAAATAAAAACCAAAAAATAATATAAAAATAAAATAAAATAAAATAAAATAAATAATAAAAAAAAATAATTAAAACAAAAATGAAATAATAAAAACCAAATTGGAATGATAAAAGACATAAAATAACATGAAATAAAAAAACGAAACATATATTATTTAGTTATCCGGACGAAATTGGGTGTTGACACCGTGTTTTGTGGAAGGACGTGGAATGTGGAGGCTACTGAACCGTGATTATGTGTTGTCCTCAAGCTGGATTCCATTTCAGCTGCCACCAATAAAGAGGCCAAGAATCTTTTCAATATGAGGGCTGGAGCGTGTTGCTGCATCGTTGCCTTCTTCGTGAACGTGCATGTAGGTTGTCTGTGAAGGTTGGAAGTTGCTGGATGCATTGCTGAATGAAGAAATATGTTTGACGCATGTGTGCAAGCTGCTGCACTTTAAATTAATTAGCCCACTTCAAGCCTATGAATGAAGCACCGTACCAACACTTGCAGCTTTTGTGTGCACGGCCCTTTGCTGCCAGGAAAATAATATCCAGCCCATGCCGTGTTGTTTTCTTTCAACCCAAATGAGTATTGTTGCTACTTAATTTGAAGGCAAATAAATCTTCTTTGTGCTGCTGGACGTAATTGTTGAAGCCCAGGCCATGAAGATGTTGTTTGCAACGTTACAACAGCTGAATCAACGCATCCATTTTGTTCTCGAGGAAATTGAATCATCCATTCTGCACCTCCATCACGTGTTGCTTGGACCGCTTCCTTTTTATTTCTTCCAACAAAGCCTTTTTATTTTAGTCAATGTGGTGCAGGGCAAGACCGTGACAACCTAGCAGCTGGGCGTGTACTTCCAAACCAAATTCAGTCAACGCTTTATTTTTCTTAATCCATGAGTAGCATGAATTTTTTTTTCTTTGCTGAACGTCACACCTCTTTCAATTGAAACACCCTTTCAGCTCCAAGAATATAGGTTGGGCCGTGGATTTCTTTTTCTTTTTTTTTTTCTAATAAGGGAATGAAAAGTGAAGACCAACCCTTCTTAATATAACCCGTGACAGCAACAACTCCCATAGGTGGTGGCTAGCACATCTTCATTTAATCCATTGTGCTTTTTATTCCAGCCCATCTCCATGTGCAGTCCAAAAATTGAAATCCATACCTCTTCTCTCATTTTAGCTCGAAATAAAATTGATGTGGAATTTCTTTTTAAGTCCCAAAATTATTGACCAATACTTTCCCTACAATCAATAATGCAAATAATTAGTCTCAGATAATTCAAATTAATTAAAATAAGAATTTCCGGTCAAATTAAGCACAATTAGGAAAAACGGGAAAATACCGGACATTTAAGCACAATTCCCTGATTAATTATAGCACAATAAACTAAGTGAAATCAATAAAATATCGACTCATCAAAATAGACAACACTTAGCCTTTTGCACTCCTGGGCAAAATCAAGACGCAAAACAAGGAACGGTTCTGAGGACATCAGGAAGTGACATGGATTCAACAGACAGAAAACAAAGACTCACAAGGAAAGAAACAAACAGAATTACACGATCTTCAAGAAATCTGGACAAAGAAAAGAAGTAGACAATATCCAATACAGAATAAAGGAAGGTAGATACTCACAAAAATCATCCAAGCAATTCAAAGCATGACAAAATGATCAATCCGCTCGAGAGGTGAATCAAAAGCAATAGAACCTCACAAATGCACACTATCTGTGTTTCTCTCAAGTGTCTAGGGTAAACAATTTCAACTCGATGCACTCAAGAAAGCGAACACAAATAGACTTGGCAAGCCTCTAATATCAACACTCAAAACATTACATGTTCAAATCAAAAGGGTCTTTTCATGGTTGTAATGGGGCCAAGGGCAAGGGAGGATACATATGGATAAGAAGCTACAAACCAAAAGAGCAATGGGGAACAAGTGTAAACACAGTCAAACACAACCAAAACCTCTAATTCAATCCTCTTCTTGACTCCTTTATTCACAATTATGTTTTCTCTTTTTTCATTTATTTTTTTTATTTTTTTTCTCATCTTGTCTCTTTTTTTTTTCTTTTTTCAAAACACAACTGTAAGAGACAAGATACACAACATAATTACAAAAACAAAACAGGAAGAGGAACCAACTAGCCAATTCTTTGAATCTCCCAAGAGACCATACTTATTCCCAAAACAATTCCAAAGCTCCAAAATTCCCTAAGGTTAAGGTAATCATGGTTTTTTCACTTAAGGGTAATTAATGAGCTTGAAAACAAAGAACAAGTGAAAGTATAGGCTTAAAAAGGGTTATCAATGGATCAAAACAGGGTAGGCTCATTTGGATAGAGAGGCTTAACAACAAAACTGCCTTTATCACTTCCAAACATGCATATCAATCAAGAATTATCAACAGAGTCAAGCAAAGGAAAATGTGCAAGAAATCAAGAGACATATCACACAAGAAAGAACATAAAGTAGCTCAAATCTCACACAGGGTAATTGTCACAATCAAATCAACCTCTCAAGCACCATAATCATCTTCCAAGCAAAGAAAAGCAAGGATATCCAACAAATCAGAGTATCAATGAAGTTAAAGACACATCTACAACCTAAACAAAGTCCAGAAATCAAGAGAAACATGCAAAACTGTACATAAGACAAACAAAAACTACCTAGAAAATAAAATATTTAACAGGGAAAACTATAACTAACAAAGAAAAGTCAGAACCTCCCCCAATAGACCACACTTAAACTACACAGTGTCCTCAATGTGTCACAAGCATAAGATCAAAAATCAAAACAGTTAACAGATCGTGGACAAGTGCAATAAAAGTAGGGAAAAAGGGGAGAATGGAAAGAAGAAAACTCCCCTGATCATGGTGGCAGTTGCCAATTTTGGACTTTCAGGGAGATATTCTCCACCACTGGAGTCAACAAGGAAGTCTTGAGGAGGAACTACTTCAGTCTCCAAATTTGATCAAGCAAGGAGATGTCCTCCACAGTTGGATCTAAGAAGAAGTGATTGTTGATGAGTGGGTTCAACTGGTGCCTATTAATCTTCAAACTATCGGCACCTTTCTCTTCCACCATAGGTGTGTGTTGGTCAAATTCATATGTACCTCCTGCAACATGGTTAGAGCAATATGGTTCCACAAAAATAACATGCAGGGGTATAACGCCCAATCCCAGTGTAACAGGCTGAACCTCAGATAAACCCTTAGAACATGAATCAATTTCAAATGTAGAAACAATATCAACAACAGTCTCGGATTCATGTTCAGTGCATGGAGAACAAACATTCATATGTGATAGCAAAAAGTAGTTCTCATCATGCAAAGAGATAGAATTAGAAGCATGCTCGTCAACAATACAATCATCAACATACCTATCAATAGCATAATCATCAATAATAGAATCAATCTTAGGTATGCTTACTTCCACTTCCCTGAAGATTGGTAGAGTGGTGGAAGATGAAAGTGGTCTACCTATCTCAAAGGTGTTTCTTATATCTTCCTGTTCCTCAACATTTTCATCAGACTCAGTTAGGATCACCTATCATAAAGTTGGAAGCTGGTTGTATCACAAAATTGATTTCAACACAAATAGAGCAAGAACCAGCTTCACAACTACATTTAAAATTTTCAGAAAACTGCGAAAGATCAAAATTTAATCCTAAGTCTAAAACATCTTCAGTTTTCACAGTTTCTATGTCAAAATCAACACTAACATGTGAATCTGCAGCAGAATCAAGAATATTTGAATTCGTAAACAGCTTAGGCAAAGCAAGTGGGATTTTAAGTTTAAAGAAAACCTGTGTTGATTCATGATTCATCTCACCAATAACAGCAAAATGAGCAACTGCATCCTCAAGTGCATAAGTAGAAAGCTCATGACTCTGTTCCCCATCTCCTATGTGGGTGACACTAACATCATCTGGAAGTTGAACAATCTGAAATGGTGATCCCTCTGAAGCTTAAGATTGTTCCTCAATGTGTTGCGTGGCCATCTGCCCCCACAACTCAAACAATGTAGGCTCAAAAGAAATAGAATGTTGGGTCGGTACCTCTTGCTGTTGTTGTTTTTGCTGCCTCTGATTTTGCTCTTGCGGCTGCCTATTGTTGAAGATGTTTGGAGTAAAAGCGTGAGGCACATCAAGAACAACAGGGTGGTGCAAATAAGGACAGGCATCTGTATAGTGGTCACTAGAATGACATATAGCACACACCCGAGCAACAGATGCAGATGGAGGTGCTGGTCTCTGATTGGATGCCAGCTGTGTCACCAAACTCAAAAGAGAATCAAGCTTGCTTTCAAAATTTCTATTAGCAGCAGATGAAGACTGGGTAGGCTCATGAAACTGCAGCTGTTGTGGTTCTTGGACTGGTGGAGGCATACAAGCATTCTAGAATGGTGGTTCTTGATATTGATGCTGTGAAGTACCATACCATCCCAAGTTAGGATCAGTCCACCCAAGATCGTTTCTATATGAATCATAATGATGTTGACTAGGGTGGAATCTATCCAAAAACAAATCCTTAAGATCTTCCCAATTGGCCTTGAATTCTGGAGGAAGATCATAAAGCCATCCCCAAGCTGCTTCTTCTACTAAATGCGGGAACGCCTTTAAGAAAATGTGATCATCATGGACCTGTGGAGGTTTCATTAAAGAGCAAAGGCGTTGGAACCTCTCCAAATGTTTATGTGGGCATTCACCTGCAGAACCATAAAACTTAGGCACCAAATGAATCAGTCCAGGGGTGAGAACGCAATGATCATCATCCTCACTAAGTGAAGTTGGCTCCCAAGGAGCACTCTTAAGAATGGGAGGATGAGTTATATTGTTCTCAACATAGTAATCAGCAGGAGGATCATAATGCAGCAGTAGAATCAGGGAATTGTGCTTAATTGTCTGGTATTTTCCCATTTTTCCTAATTATGCTTAATTTGATCGGAAATTCTTATTTTAGTTAATTTGAATTTTCTGAGCTAATTAATTGCATTTTTAATTGCAGGGAAAATTTTGGAGATATATTTTGGAGCATTGAGAGGAGACAAAATAATTCAAGACTCTCTTAAAATTAGTTATATTTTAATTTAGTAGTTTAGAATTAATCAAATTGTAATTTAGTGGTTAAGAATTTTTAGAGAAATTTTTGTAATTTTGGGCCAACTTTTGGTAGTGAAGACTAAGCCCAATTGTAGAGTAGGATGAGATGGCACCTTAGGGTTTTTAGGGTGGACCCCACCCTCCTTAGAAGACACTTGCCCTAGGGATTG
>NC_028357.1:18601945-18603770 GCF_000741045.1 Vigna radiata var. radiata
TGAGGTTCAGCCTCTTACACTGGGATTGGGTGTTATACCTCTGCATATTATTTCTTTGGAACCACATTGCACTAACCATGTTGCAGGAGGTACACATGCATTTGATCACCACACACCCACAGTGGAGAACAAGGGTGCTAACAAAATTCATAAAAGCTTCAACACCAGTTGGCACCAGCTGAACCTGCTCATCAACAATCACTGCTTCTTAGATCCAACTATGGAGGACATCTCCCTGCTTGATCAAATATGGAGGATGAAGCAGTTCTTCCTCAAGACTTCCTTGCTGAATCCAGTGGTGGAAGACCTCTCCCTGAAAGTCCAAAATTGGCAACTGCCACCATGATCAGGGGAGTTCTCTTCTTTCCCTACTCCCACTTTTCCCACTTGAATTGCACTTGTCCTTGATCTGTTGACTATTATGACTGTTGATCTTATGCTTGTGACACATTGAGGACACTGTGTAGTTTAAGTGTGGTCTATTGGGGGAGACTCTGATTTTTCTTTCTTAGTTTATGTTTTATGCGTTAAATTTTTTGTTTTCTAGGTAGTTTTTGTTGTGTCTTGTGTACAATTTTGCATGTTTCTCTTGATTTCTGGACTTGGTTTAGGTTGTAGATGTGTCTTTCACTTCATTGATACTCTAATTGATTTGAAATCCATGCTTTTCTCTACTTGGAAGATGATCATGATGTTTGAGAGGGTGATTGATTGTGACAGAAATACCCTGTGTGAGATCTGAGCCACTTGATATTCTTTCTTGTGTATGATATGTCTCTTGATTGCTTGCACATATGCCTTGTCTTGACTCTTTTTGATGATTCTTGATTGATATGCATGTTTGGAAGTGATAAAGGTAGTTTTGTTCTTGAGTCTCTCTAGCCAGATGAGCCTACCTTGTTGTGATCCTTTGATAGCCCCTTTGAGCCTTTACTTTCCCCGTTTCTTTATTTTGAAGCTCAGACACTAACCCTATGTGAAAAACCATGATTACCTTAACCTTAGGGAATCTTGGAGCTTTGGAATTGTTTTGGGAATAAGTGTAGTATCTTGGGAAATTCTGATGAATTGGCTAGTTGGTTCCTCTTCTTGTTTTTGTTTTTGTATATATGTTGTGTTATCTTGTCTCTTAGAGTTGTGTTCTGAAAAGAGAGAAAAGAAAAGAGACAAGATGAAAAAAAAAAGGAAAAAAAATATAGAAAAATGAAAAAAAAATTGTGAATAAAGGAGTCAAGAAGAGGATGGAATTAGAGGTTTTGGGTGTGAGTATACTGTGTTTTCACTTGTTCCCCATTGCTCCTCTATTTCCTTTGGTTTGTAGCTTCTCACCCATATTTATCCTCCCTTGTCCTTGGCCCCATTACATCCATAAAAGACCTTTTGATTTGAACATGCATAGATGTTTTGAGTGTTGATATTAGAGGCTTGCCAAGTCTGTTTGTGTTTGCTTTCTTGAGTGCATTGAGTTGACATTGATTACCTTAGACACTTGAGAGAATCACTGATAGTGTGCATCTGTGAGGTTTTGTGCTTTTGATTCACCTCTTGAACTGATTGACTATTTTTCCATGTTCTGAACTGCTTGGATGATTTCTTGAGTATCTGTTTTCCTTTCATCGTCCAGATTTCTTGAGAACAGTGTGATTTTGTTTCTGTCCTTGTGAGTCTTAGTTGTCTGTATGTTGAGTCTGCCACCTCCCTGATGTCTGAGTTGTTCCCTGATTTGCGTCTTGATTTTGCCCAGGAGTGCAAAAGACTAAGTGTGGTCTATTTTGATGAGTCGATATTTTATTGATTTCACTTAGTTTATTGTACCGAATTTAAT
>NC_028357.1:18605000-18607515 GCF_000741045.1 Vigna radiata var. radiata
CAATTTGTTGCTTCCAAGTTTGCTTAATATGCATTTAAATTAGTTCACACCTTAGCATTGAATGGTTAATTCTAGTGTTTTCATTCACTTTAGTGCTTTTAATTATGTTCAATTGTGTTTAATTTTTATTTTTAATTTAGTCATTTGCATTCACAAAATTGTTCACCAAAAACCCCCCCACTTCGTGTCTGACTTAATTCTCGAACCGCAAAATTGGTCCTTGAGAGACGACCTAGGAGTCATTCCCTAGCACTATACTGCATTTCTAAATTGCAATCAAATTTGTATGGGCTGCGACACTCATCACACATATTTAAAAACTGTTTCGAAGACAGAATAAAAAAAGTTGGTCATTAACTTAATTACAATGTTTTGTATCACAGATCAACAAAATTAAGCTGACTCAAACGTCTAATCCAACACAATTAATCAACTAAGCGCAGGCTAATTATGTTTTCATAAAAGCGGACTAAGTGAACGCAATGTTAACATCAAATCTAATTTACACCATGCGGTTTCATCAACTAAGAGAAGAATCAACACCAACTGGGCAACTAAGTGTATACCCCATTGCAATTGCAAATACAGATTTGATATTAACCAAGTCAGAGTGACAGTCACAATTACAGTCCAGAAATCTCAAGGAATCATTATAATTTTATTAATGATTGTTGAGTCGTTATTTCTTGAACTATACTGAGTTTATTGCACTTAAATAAACCACGGAATTGTGTTTAATTGTCTGTTCTTTCCCCGTTTTCTGAATTCTGCTTAATTTGGTCGGAAATTCGTAATTGTACTAATTTGGATTTTCTTAGCTGATTAAGCGCATTTCTCGTTGCAGGGAAGTTGTGGAAACATCATCTGAAGCATTGGGATATGGCGTGACACATTCAAAGGCTCAACATTTAGTCATTTAGATTCTTATTAAAGTTGTAATTTTGTATTTTAGAAGTCCGTAATTAGAATTAGGTGTTTTGGACCCTTTTAGGGGCAATTTTGTAAAAAACCCATGTGTAGGACATGGTCTTGTCTCCACTTTTCATTTTACTTTGCATGTATGAACTCTCTCTTGGAGACCATGCAGGGTTTTACGTTTTTGGAGCTATGGGATGACCAAGATCACATTTTTTTTCTTCTTCTCTTGCTTGCACCTTGATTGTCTTTGCTTGGTGATGGTGAAAACCATTCCATATTCCACTTTGTTTCTTGCTCTTTGAAGTTGAAAGTATGAGCTTGAGGTTGTTTCTTTGCATTTTCATGATGGGTCTTTGGTTTGGATGAAGAGCTATTTCGTTTTTCTACTCATTTGCTGCCATATTTTCGTATTTACTTTGGTTTTCTTGGATTGGATGATGAAAATGGATTTCTATGTGAGTTTTGGGTTGAATAGAGCTTAACTTGATGTGTGGGTGTTGTGGTTTTGGCTCTTTCTTCTTGATTTTCGGTTTTGATGTTTGAAGCAAGGATGGAACCAGATTTTGGGGTTGTTATTGTGGCTGGGCAGAGCTTGAATTCGTAGCTTGGTTATCATTTTCGTTTCTACAAGGAAATTTGAAGAGAAGAGTGTTAGAACGTGGGTTGAAGGAGGTAGATTTTGTGTTTGATGTGTTTATATGATTTTGCATGTGGAAGCTTGGTTTCTAGTGCTCATTCTCGGTATTGAGAAGAGGAAGAAAGAATATGAAGGTGTGTGTTGGTGAAGAAAACCGTATGGTGAGTTGGAAAGGAGGAGAGAAGCTTCATTTAATTTTTTACCACTTTTGGACCAACAAAAAAGATGCTTGTTTTGACTCAAAGAAAATTTCCATTTTAATCTTTGTCTCTTTCTTGTAATCTGTCAAGAATCACCATGAGAATGGAGAATGTTTGAGGTTGTTTTCTTTGCTTTTACTTTGCTTACATGGCACCTTGGGTGAAGCATTCAAAGTATCTTCCATTTGCACATTGGTCCTTGAAGCAACTTTTGTAGAAACTCTTTGCATAGCTCACGTAAATTGTGTCTTGGTGTGTGGTTTCATTTTATTCTTTGTTGCATGGTTGAAGAGAGAGGACGGTTTTATTGGTTTTGGAATGCACATGTTTAATTTCTTGGAGAATGAAGCACATGGGAAAAAAGAAGGCAACATATGAATTGTTTATTGAAGGAAGAAAGTCAAATTGGAAGGTGGTGGAGTGACTTACGTACAAGAGGTCTTCTGAGGCCATTTTCATTTTCAATTTCTTTATTTGGTGCACACTTGGTCACATGAAGTGCTAGGAAAAAGTTGTGTTTCCTTATTTCTTTTGTTTTAAATTAATTTGCATATTAGGAGTAGTTGCTTTTGATTTCTCTAATTTAGTTTTGCATTTAAATTTATTTAACTGTGTTGGTGTCTAGTATTTTATTTTATTTTGTCTTAATGTTGTCTTGTATTTGTGGTAGAGATAATTTAATTACCATGCTAGCTTAAATTACTCTAGTTGGTCATTAGCTATATTGCTATGTTTCCCTAAGGTTTCTGAACTGTGACTG
>NC_028357.1:18609401-18623620 GCF_000741045.1 Vigna radiata var. radiata
ATCAAAAGATTACATTGTTTCCCCCAACAACAATAGGGTTTAGCTCACCATAGACATGGTGAAACTAGATGAAAAATGGAAGAAGAATGCAAGAGCAAACCCTAGAAAAGATGAAAAGGAGCCTAAGCATCCAAGAAATCCTCTCCAGAGAGCAAAATTAGGTCTGGTCATTCTCCCCTGTCAAAAGAATGACTCTGAACTCGTAATAGGGGTATTTATAGGTGAGGAGCGCATCAGAAAACAGGCCCAGGCCCAACGGACCACCGCCCGGCGGTTTCCCTCAGAACCGCTAGCGCCAGCGCCACTGCCTACTCCTCGCCCTGGACCGCCCAGCGGTGTAATAAGCCGCCGGGCGGTGCGTCGACTCTTCAAATCTTCAATTTTTTTCTCTTTTCTTGAGTCTACGACCTTTATCTTCAGCTCCATTCTTCATTTCCTCAAAATAGCTACAAAACAATGCAAAACAAGCATAATATCGCTAAAAATAGCTTTTGACTCTCTACAGACTCATTTATTGAGTTTTGCTTGATTCTAGGCTCATTCCAAGTAGTAAAGGGCGTAATTCGGTCCAAATTGACATATGAAAATAACTGTTTTTCAACCTTCATCAGCAATAAAGGCAATGTAAAATTTGTAAGTTGTTTAACTTGAAAATTTTAATGGCTATAATCTTCAAACAAAGAAAGGTGTCTTAGCTAATAAAAGAAAATAAGGAAACTTGTGCAGCTCATGCTCCTATCACATCACTGTGTGCCTTCATTCTCCCATTCATTGAAAATTAAAAGCGTAACCTAAGGGGTAGCGGCTGCACCACGTGCTCCCCATTCTAGCGTACAAGCATTGCTATCATGAAGCTTCTCATCTACATGCTTCAATCAAAACAAAAATATAATGAGGGATGCAGCCTCCTCAACAAAGAAAAGGAAAAGTGCTACATTGTAGCCATTCAAGAAAGCTCTCTGCTCCTGCCCCCAATGTAACAGTGTCGGCTCTCCTCCTCTACCAGACCCTAGGCCTCCCTTAGCTATTGCAATTTTTATTTCATTTTGGACTTGAGAAGCTGGATTCTCCAAGTTGTTTGTGTGCTGCCAAACAGGATATTGTTTAATTGCTGGATGCACCGTGTGTGGTTCATGGGCTGCACCATGCTGGATGTATCAAGCCTTTCCAACGCTGGACTTTTATGGGTGTTGTGCTTCCTCAGCCCAAGTATGAGTTTCAACTGTGCACCTATTTCCATTTGGGCCGTGAAGACGTGTATAATGGCTGCTGCTATCACGTGAACATGAGCTCCTTGCTGAACCAAATCCTAAGCTGCTGGATCTTTCTGTGTGCGCATGGGCTCCTTGCTGCCAGCAAATAGCTTTTTCATATGTTGCTGCATGGGTCGCTGCTCATTCATGGTTGGAAGCGTGTTGGGCTAAAACTGCAGGGAAGTGGAGATTGCTGAGTGTGCACCTCTGCTGCTTTTGCTTAACCATGGGCTGCAGCTGGACCGAGAGCTTCTTGTAGCTCCTAGACGCACCACCAATTCACTTTGTTGGACCTTGTGAATTCTCCAAGCTGCCGGATCACTTCTCATTTGCTGTTGCTACACCCTGAGGTTGCTGCTGCACCTCTTTCTTGTTAGGCTCTCTTGAAGGTGCTAGAACATGTATGTAAGCTTCTCTGTGTTATTTCCAAACTAGGCCATGAGCATGCTCTCTAGTGTGTAATGCTGAAGCTAAGTAACATGGGTCGTGAAGGCTGTTGCAACTGTGGGCTGTTGCACTCTTCTTCCAGCTGAACCCGTGAAGACTTCCCAAGCTAAATTGCATGGGCCATGTTTTGTCGAAGGACGTGGAATGTGGAGGCTACTAGACCGTGATTGTGTCATGTCCTCAAGCTAGATTCCATTTCAGTTGCCACTGATAAGTCGTTATTTCTTGAACTATATTTAGTTTATTGCACTTAGATAAACTAGGGAATTGTGTTTAATTGTCTGTTATTTCCCCGTGTTCCGAATTCTACTTAATTTGGTCGAAAATTCGTAATTGTGCTAATTTGGATTTTCTGAGCTGATTAAGTGCATTTCTGGTTGCAGGGAAGTTGTGGAAACATCATCTGGAGCATTAGGATATGGCGTAACACATTCAAAGGCTCAACATTTAGTCATTTAGATTCTAATTAAAGTTGTAATTTCGTTTTCTAGAAGTCCTTAATTAAAATTAGGTGTTTTGGACCCTTTTAGGGGAAATTTTGTAAAAAACCCATGTGTAGGACATGTGGCTTTTGGCTAGGGTTTCATTAGAAGGTGGTCCCCGCTAATTTTAGAGTCTTGGACGGTATTTAGAGGAGAGAATGCCGAGGACACACTCTTGGGCTCTCATAGCCACACTTCATACTCATGTTTTGAACTTTTCTCTCCTAGGGTTTCATGTATGAACATGCTCTTTGGAGAGCTTGCTTGGTGCTTCGGTTTTGAGCCATTTCAATGAACAAGATGCAGATTTTCTTTGTCTCTTAACTTACTCTTGGTTGTCTTAGCTCATTGATGGTGAAAAATCATTCATTTCTACTTCCATTTTTCTTGTTCTTGATGCTTGAAGCTTGAGCTTTGGAGCTTGTCTTTGCATTTCCATGGTGGAAGTTGGGTTTGAGTAACTTTATATTTCGTTTTCCTCTTCCATTTCTGCAGTTGCTCACGTTTTTCTTTGTATTTTATTTGGTTGGATGATAAAAATGGAGTTCTATGTGAGTTTTGGGTCGAAGAGAGCTTAAGTTGATGTGGGGGTGTTGTGGTTTAGACTCTTTCTTCTTGCATTTCGTTTTTGATGTTTGAAACAAGGATGGGACTAGATCTTGGGGTTGTTATTGTGGCTGGACAGAGCTGGGATTGATTGCTTGGTTATCATTTTCGTTTTTGCAAAGAAACTTGAAGAAATGGTAGTGTTGAAGTTGGGTTGATGAGTAGAAGTTTGGGTTTATTGTTCTTGTGTTCATTTGCAACTTGAACTTTGGTTTCTTGAAGTCATTCTCNGTATTGAAGAGTAGATGAAAGCTTTGGATGGTGGTTGAGAAGAAAGAAAANCNAAATTGAGGTTGGAAGTGAGAGAAAAGGGAGCATTTAAGTTTTTACCTCTTTTGGACAAGCAAAATATGAAGCACATTTTCACTAAAGGAATGTTGCCACTTTTGGTTTTGTCTTTTCCTTGCATTGCTGCCGAGAATCACCATTAGGAAGGGAGTGTTTAGGTGTTTTATTTCCTTTGACCTTGCCTACATGGCATCTTGGTTGCACCACCCAAAGTATTTTCCATTTACCCATTGGTTTGAAGCACTTTTTGTAGCCACTTCTTTCTAGCTCACGTAAATTTGTGCTTTGCTATTGGAATGAGAATTTTTGCTGCATGGAAGGAGAGAAGGGACGGTCTTGGAGAGTTTGGAAGGCATATGTTAATTTCCTTGAAAAATGGTGCACATGGGAGAAGAAGTCAACACATTTGGTGGCTTATAGAAGGTGAACTTGGAGTTTGACTTGGGTGCATGGTGACTCACGGCTATGTGCTTTTCTTTGGCCAATTGAACTTTTAGTTTATTTGTTAATTGCACCTTGGTTCACATAATTTACTAGAAGTTAGTTAGGCTTGTTAAATTCTCTTGATTTCACTTAGTTTAATTAGTAGGTTGAGTTGTTTTTCATCCACTTAATTTAGTGTTGCATTTTAATGGCTTTAATTGTGTTTGGATATTTATCTATTGCAGTGTTCAATTTTCTTTTTCCATTCACCATGTTGTCTATTTTGTTTGGTTTCTTTACCTTCTTGCATTTTCATTTTCCTCACTTGGTTTAGAGATAGTTTGGTCTCAATGTAGAATCGTTCTGTCATCTGTAGGACCGTTCGGTCTTCATGCTTTGTCCATTTATTTCAAGGTTTTCAATTATGTTTGGTTGTATTTAATTTCCAGTTTTATTTTTAATTTCGTCATTGCATTAACAAAAAAACCTTTCACAACNCCCCCCCCCCCTCACTTCGTGTTAGACCTAAGACTCGAACCACATTTGGTCCTTGAGAGACGACCTACGAGTCACTTCCTAGCTATACTGCATTCTTTTATGCTCATTAAATTTTGCATGGGCGGCGACACCCATCACCACCAATAAAGAGGCCAAGGATCTTTTCAATATGTGGGCTGCAGCGTGTTGCTGCATCGTTGCCTTCTTCGTGAACGTGCTTGTGGGTTGTTCGTGAAGGTTGGAAGCTGCTGGATGCATTGTTGAATGAAGAAATATGTTTGACGCATGTGTGCAGGCTGCTGCACTTTAAATTAATTAGCCCACTTCAAGCCCATGAATGAAGCACCGTTCCAGCACTTGCAGCTTTCGTGTGCACGGCCCTTTGCTGCCAGTAAAATAATATCCAGCCCATGTCGTGTTGTTTTCTTTCAGCCCTAATGAGTATTGCTGCTACTCAATTTGAAGGCAAATTAAACTTCTTTGTGCTGCTGGACGTAATTGTTGAAGCCCAGGCCATGAAGATGTTGTTTGCAACGTTACAACAGCTGAATCAACGCATCCATTTTGTTCTCGAGGAAATTGAATCATCCATTCTGCACCTCCATCACGTGCTGCTTGGACCGCTTCCTTTTTATTTCTTCCAACAAAGCCTTTTTATTTTAGTCAGTGTGCAGGCCAAGACCGTGACAACATAGCAGCAAGGCGTGTACTTTCAAACCAAATTGAGTCAACCCTTTATTTTTCTTAACCCATGAGCAGCATGCGTTTTTTTTTCTTCGTTGAACGTCACACCTCTTTCAATTGAAACACCCTTTCAGCTCCAAGAATATAGGCTGGGCCGTGGATGTCTTTTTTTTTTCTAATAAGGGAATGAAAAGTGAAGACCAACCCTTCTTAATATAACCCGTGACAGCAGCAGCTCCCATAGGTGGTGGCTAGGACATCTTCATTTAACCCATTGTGCTTTTTATTCCAACCCATCTCCATGTGCAGTCCAAAAATTGAAATCCATACCTCTTCTCTCATTTTAGCTCGAAATAAAACTGATTTGGAATTTCTTTTTCAGTCCCAAAATTATTGACCAATACTTTCCCTACAATCAATAATGCAAATAATTATTCTCAGATAATTCAAATTAATTACAATAAGAATTTCCAGTCAAATTAAGCGCAATTAGGAAAAACGGGAAAATATCGGACATTTAAGCACAATTCTCTGATTAATTATAGCATAATAAACTAAGTGAAATCAATACAATATCGACTCATAAAAAACGTAGCCAACTTGTTTCCTAACAAGGAAGAGATTTTTCAAAAACTTCTTTCTTCTTTCTCTCATTCTCTTCCTCATTCTTTTTTTCTTTTTTTCTCCTCTCACTCTCTTGTTTCTCACTCTCTTTTTCATATTTTTCTTTTTCTCTCAATCTCTTTTTTTTTTCTTCTTCTTCTCTCTCATATTCTCTGAATCTGTCTTTCTCCTCTCTCTCATTTAACACTTTGCCACTTCTAGTAACCACTGCCTTGCAATCCTTTTAAGGCCTCTGGTTGTTTGTGATTTCAGTCAGCATTTGACTTAGAACCCTGCAGTGAGCAACAATATTTTGTGATGAGGCCTGAATGTTTTTCCGAAATGAGATAGAGTCTTCCAGGTACTATTGGAGAGTCTCTTCAAGCTTTGTAGTGCTGTCAGCTTGTGATGGACTACTGAATAGTCCTTCAACCTGCCCATATTGACTTTGGTTTATGCTTGAGTTAGATCTCCACCAGTGGTTGAAATTTCCTTGCATTGCCTGCATCCTGCACAAAACAAAATCCTAGAAAATATTGTTAGCACAAAAATAAAATAAAACAAAAATGTAAATTAGGGATTTGAAAAATAAAGACAAAAATGAGAAAAATAAAATAAAATAAAGCCAAAATTAATCAAGAATCACACAAATAGAATAGCTTAAACCATGAGTCCCTGGCAACAACGCCAAAAACTTGTTGGGGCAAATCAGCAAGTGTACCGAGTCGCACAAGTAATATAAAATGGTAAGACCAAGTATCGTATTCCAGAGGACTCTCGGCGCTGAAGAGTTGTGTGAAAAACAATATTAATTAAGACTTAAAATAAAAAAGATCATGGGTTTGTATTGCAAATAAAATAAAATAAAATTGATCAGCGGCAAAACAACACAGAGATGAATGAAGGTTGATTTATATGAGATGAGTATGTTGTTGGGGTTAGATTTCACCAATTTCCCTCTCATGTATATAAAATTTTTCTTTATTCATTAAAGCCAACGTCCCTCACTAAAACACCTAAACCCGATCCCTCGGTAAATAAGCTTGTCCCTAGTTACCAGTTCATACGATTCCTAGCATTCCTAGTAAAAAGATGTGAATATCAAGAGGTTAAGACGACTAAGACTCACACCCTCATCCTTGAGCAATATAACCCTTAGGAGTAATTCAACAAGGACCTGAATTGAAAGGAACCTCCCGGCACTCATGCAACTCACAGATAATGCTATTGTATAAGCAAGAATAAAGTAGATGAATTACTCTAACAAATAATGAAATAAAGCATATAGAATTAAGAATCAATTCAAATACAAGAGAGTTTACAAGGTGATGGATGTCGCACCCCATGCAAACTTTAATGTGCATAAAAGAATGCAGTATAGACTAGGAAGTGACTCCTAGGTCATCTCTCAAGGACCAAATGTAGTTCAGGAATTAGGTCTAACACGTAGTGGGGGGTTTGTGAGATGATTGTGAATGCGAATAAACTAAATTAAAACACGGATGCAATAGAAATGTAAAAATGGAATTGAAAACACAGATGTAAAAATGGAATCAAATGCAGAATGAAAACGGTTGGTCATTAACTCAATTACTATTGACCAACCTACTAACCTAAGCTAACATCACAACTAAGTTAATACAATCAAACCGAACAAACAACATTGTAAATGGAGACAACAATTTAAAAACATGACTAAGCTACTTCCATACATTTCAGTATAAAAATAACCCTTGCTTCAAGCATGAAGAAAAGATAAATAAAACCTATTAAAAACCATGACAGCATTTTAAAATAAAAGTGAATATTTGCTTTCCTCCAAATTGAACTTAGACCTCAATGAAATTTAAAGTGCTTCCAATGTTGGACACCGTGAATTCTCCTACAAGGCAACGTTTAAACAAGAAAAGTAAAAAGAATTCTAGGAGTTTCACCGTATGCTACATTCTCAAAGAGGAATTAAAAAAAATGTTATTGCGGGAGGCAGCTAGTTGCTCTCATCCGTAACCCTCCATGCTTCCAGCCCTTCTCCCAAAGTCACTCACCGCTTGCAGCATGAAAGAAAGTTGTTCCAACCTTGCTTCTAAGCACCGTCAATCACCTTCCAAAGGCATCTCTCCAATTCCAATCAGCACTGCTTTTTTTATGCTGGACGTGAGCTGCAACAAAGCAACACCATCGTGCACTGCTTGGCTTCCATTCAATGTAAAACGCTACTACCTTCAACAATAAAAAAAACTTCCAAAAGGCCGTGAATGAGTGTCTCACTTCAATCGTTCTAGCCAAAGGAAAAATTAAAATTTGTAGTGGCAGCTGCTGGCCATCTCAAATGTCGAGAATGAGAATGAAAAATGCAATGTGATTGCTGGACTAAAACCTCTGCAGCGTGAACCTAATCTTCTAAATGAAAACGTTGTTATTTCTCAAAGAAAAGAAATCAAAGACAGCACTTTCTCAAAGAAAAACATTAATCATCACCTTTTGATTATAAAATAAAATTATTCTTCTCCCATTCCATTCATCCTTCTCCAGTTTTCAAAGAAAGCTCCGTAAAAAAAGAGAAAGTGGTCTAGCGGCTACAGCCCCCCCCCCCTAGGACCATGTGTCCTAAAATTGGGGTGGGGTCCACCCTAAAAAACATAAAACCCTAGGGTGCCAAGTGTCCTACAATTTTGGGCCCTCATATTTTTGCCAAAATGGCCCATGATGTAAAGAGTTTGTCTAAAAAGTTTTAACAATTAAATTACAATATAACTAAAATTTAAAATGTCTAATTTGAGAGTCTTGAATTTATTTTGTCTCCTTCCCAATGCTCCAAATTGTATCTCCAAAATTTTCCCTGCAATTCAAAATGCAATTAATTAGCTCAGAATATTCAAATCAATTAAAATTAGAATTTCCGGTCAAATTAAGCACAATTAATAGAAATGGGAAAATACCGGACAATTAAGCACAATTCCCAAATTAATTCTAGTACAATAAACTAAGTGAAATCAACAAAGTACCGACTCATCACAAGGTTACATCATTCCCAAACAACAAATGGAAATTAGTTCCCCATGGACATGGTGGAACCTATGAATAATGGAAGAAAGAAAGAATGAAAAGACTAAGAATTGGCTAGGAGTGTATTGTTATGCTCTCTTCTGCCAGGGATGCAAAACATAGAGCCCCAGGGTCTTTTAAATAGTGTCAAACGCGTCCTAGAGTGCGGCCCAGTCCAAAAGAATCAAATTAGAGCAGAATCAGGGCCCGATCCACGTGAAATCACGCTCAAGCGTCGCAAGGAGCTCGCCCAAGCGTGAATTGAGGTTCATGTGAGGCTTGGGCGCCAGTTTTGGACGCATAAGCTTCGGGCGTCCGTCGCCTGGGTGACTAGCATCGATCCTGGATGCGCTGTTTTTGTTCCTATCGCCTGGGCTTCGGGTTTTCTCCCTTCTTGGTGCCTTTTTGACCCCTTTTGAGCTCCATCTTCTTGGCTTTTCACTTTTTCTTCTAGTATTGCTTCAATTTCTGTCAAAACAAGGGGAATTTGTTAGAAAACTGTTAAAATCAACCTCAACTCTCTTATTCACACAATTTATTGAAAACACATGAGTTCAAGCAAGTTTCTAAGTGGAAAAGGGTTCTTTTAGTATCAAAATCATATAGCAAATAACGGTGTTTCAAACCGTTATCAGCTGCAAGAAACAATGATCTATCCGGGTGGATCAGTGATGAGTAAAGTCGTAAAAAGTTTCTGAGGTGGATGAGGTTTAAACATATTGTTCCTCACAAATATCTGAACCTCGACTTGTTCGAAAAAGAAGGATTTCACTTCCACAAATGGATTTAAACTCAAGGTCTCTCTACACTTGTCCAGATGAAGGGTGATTGGTACCCTAACTTAGTAAGGGTCTTCTACAACAATATGAGAAACATAGATGGTGTCCTTCATTCTCGAGTAAAAGTAGTAAACGTTCACATTGACAACGATGTATGGTGTCAAGTTGCAGGATTAAAAGCTGAAGGTTTATTCTCTCAGTTACTCATCTGTTCACATGGTTAGTGAAACATTAACCTGGATATCAACATTCACACATTCTCAATCATCATCCACAATCAATCATCAGTAGCAAATCACTCATCATGCAATAAAATTGAACCATTATCTGAATAATTGTACAAGCCAAGCATAGACTCAAACATAAATTTAACCTATACTACTAATTCAAAGTACAAAGAAAAAGAAAAGAAAAATCCTTGTCAAATGCTAGATCCATCAGTAGATACCCTCAATGCAGATCCTCATCTGAATCATACTCATCCTCCTCCTGGGCATCCTCAAAGTCCTCATCATCCTGTCCTCCTAAGGTTTCAGTTGCTCTGGACCCACTACCCTGTGCCTGCCCTTGAGGCCAAGCCCTCACACAACGGAACTCGTCCATAGTCCACCTGTGCACTGGTGGCTGGTCATAAAGTCCTATAATCATCTCAACAGTGGCCACCTACCCTCTGCAAAGGGACTCCATCCTCGCCTCCCTCATAGACATGTACATGTCTCTCATCTGAAAAGGCTCAGGCTACTGTCCTGGTGCATCTACAGGCTCATCCTCCTGCTGCGCTACCCTCCTAGGACGTCTCCTAGGAACTGCTCCGGCTGGCACGTCCTCCCTACAGTACTGACGAAAATAGGAGGCATCAATAGGTCTCCTCGGCCTCTCAAAGGGTGGAACTGTAGTGTCCACTCCTGCCTGCTGGCACAAGTATGTAATCAGGGACGGATGTCCCAGTGGTGTCCTATTGCTCACAGTGTTGGCGCAGCTCCAAATTTTGCTAGTTTTGATCTTACCAACGTTCACGTCCATCTGCCTCAGCATACAATAGATAACCAGGATCTGATGTAAAGTGATGTCAGAAACATGAGAGCATGGCTGGATGTTGGTATGTGTAAATGCCATCCAGTATTTGGCTAAGGGAGTCAAATCTGCCCTAAGGATGTTAACCGGTGCTCCATTAGGGTTTCTCTGAAAATGCTTCCCAGGGATGCACATCACTCGCTCAATGTCTTCATAATCCCTGGCTTCCCTTAGTATAGCAACATACCTACACTGCTCTCCTGGCCACTCAGTCCCTAGGATGGCGTTAATGGTGTCAGGATCATAGCTGATCAAATGTCCCTGCACATAGCTCATGTATCTCCCTGCGGATACTCCTCCTCTAGGCAAGGCATTGGCATAAAACTCCTTCACCAACTCAATACTGGCTGGTGTTGGATATGTCGTCAATCTCTCCCAGCCTCGCCTCTCAATATCCAAACCAAATTTTGGAGCTAGGTTAGGGATGTACATAACCTTCCTCTCCATCAGCAAACGCCTCTCCTAGACTACAGCATAATGTTCTTCATGTTTCCTTGAGAGGAACCTAGAGGAATAGAATCTCCTAGGTCTCTCTGGTTCCTTCCTTTTGTTGCCCATTATCTTAACTCTTCTTCAGGTAGACATTCATGCTTTCAATCAAATACGTCCAACAATATTCACAGAAACATCATTAGAGGTTAGTATTTCATCAATTTATAACTTACATCACTCCAATTCTTGAGGAAAAATAGGGCCCCTCAATATACAAACATCCAAAAAGTTCAACATTTAGGAAAATCTGCTGCAGACCGCTCAGCGTCCAAAAAGACTGCCCAGGCGGTTTGCCTCAAGCCGCGCCACCGCTCAGCACCAAAACATACCACTCAGCGGTGGAAGCTAGGGTTTTTCAAAATCTTTTCCTACATGATCCTAATCTCCACTCTTTTGCTAATTTCATCAATCCAGACCAAAATCATGCAATTCAATTGGTTCAAACAGTTCCTATTCCATTAATTCATGCATAGAAATCAAAAGCCCCTATTTATCATGTTCCTAAGCATGTTTATCAACAAATCCCAAAATAGAAACCCTTAAACATGAATTTCCATACTTACTTGAGTGGAGAATTTGAATGCTTGCAGAAAAATTGTTCAATTGATGATGAATGTCCTCTCCAATGTAATCTCTCATCTAAAAACCCCAAACTTTGACTCAACAATGGTAGAAAATTGAATTTTTGGTGAGTGAGTGATGAGAAAGTGAGGAAATCTCTCTAAAAAGCTCTTGAAAGTGAAAGGAGAATGTTAGGGCTTAGGGAGACCGCTTAGACGAAATGCAAAGAAGGGTTTCAAAGTGAAGAACTTCAAAAACTGCTTGGCTTTTAATAAGAGCCGGGACATATCACGCCGCAACTGCTCAGCGGTAAAATGGGCCGCTCAACAGTCTGCGGAAAATTTCACTTCTTTTTCTTTTGACTAATCTTACCTTATAGCACTCAATTTCAACCTTCAATTTTTCAAGTATATTCCTTTCCTTTCTCAGATGCAACAATTAAACATGCAATGCACTTAACACAAGATTAAAAACAAAACAATCAACTGGGTTGCCTCCCAAGTAGTGTTTTTTTAACGTCACGAGCCTGACCCAAACCTGCTTAGCACTCATCAGTAAGTGCTATCCTTCCAACACCCTTCAGTAGGTGTACTTACCTTGTATCCTTCAGTGGATACATAAAAGTTTAGCATCCCTAAGTAGATGCTACCCAAAAGGTGTTCAAAAATCCAATAAACTACATGTCAAAACCAAATAAACCTAAAACTACAAATGTTTATAGAAGGTGGGATTAAAATGTAATCAAGTCATTCCATCCCTGTTGGGATCTTCATCAACCCAACTCATCAATTGCCTTCTATCCATTTTCTTTATGGCTCTTGTGAATGGTTTTTTGATTTCCACTTTGCCATCTTCCCGAATCTTGATAACAAGCCACTTCCTATTCTTGAATCTCACTTGTGCTCCTATTGGAAGTGGTGTATATTCGGAATGGATAGTACCTCCTTTGTCAACCTCTTCTTCTTTAAGTACCTGTAAAACATTACAACTGTTCGAATTGGTACCTGATGTGTTGTCCTCTGGTGCAGCTTCCCTTCTTGACTTTTTATGTCTAGCTCTCTTTTTAATTCTAGCATTCTTCTCTTTAGAGCCAGTATACAAGAATACATTCTCTTTGTCTCTCATCATGATTCTTGCATCATGGACACTAATAAACATCTTGGACGTTGCCATGAAAGGTCTTCCAAGAATTACTGGAATTCTTTCCTCATCTTCCATGCCCATGATGATAAAATCAGCTAAGAATTCTAGTTGCTCCACCCGTATAACCACATTTTCCACCATACCAAATGGTGTTTTAATTGAACCATTCGTCATTATCACAGTAAGATTAGACAGCTTTAACATTAACCCTCCAATTTTCTTAAAAAAACGCATGGGCATCATGTTAATGCTAGATCCAAAATCTATCATTGCTTCTCCTATATCAACATCATTAATCATACATGCCAAATTCAAGCAACTTGGATCCTTTGCTTTAGGCGGATAATTCTTCAGAGGTTGAATCTGAAATTCCTGCTCATCATCATCTTCATCTAAATCGATCATATCTACAAGATAAAACTTCATCCTTGCAGGAATCTGTTTAATAATTGAAGGCACTATCGTCATTTGATTATAAATTTCTCTTTTCTGCTCACTATGACTAACTCTTGTTTCCTCTTCTTCTTCCCCTTCACTGTTGCTGCTAATCTCAATGACCTCTCTTTCCTCCTCTTCGTCACTGCTTCCAGTCTCTACAACTTCCCTTTTAGTCCCTTTTTTTTATTACTTATCACCACAGCTTTGCATTCTTCTTTAGGGTTAACATTAGTGTTAGCCCTAAAATGGTTCTTTTCAGTGGTTTCTACTCTTTTCGACAGCTGTCCAATTTGCATCTCTAGTGATCTAAAAGTAGCTTGGTCACTTGTACGATTGGACTCATAGACTTTCATGAATTTATCAAATCTATCACTCATATCTTTGACAAACTCTGTCAGATGTGTAACCTGCTGCCACATAGTTAAAGGTTGTTGCTGCCTGAAGCCTCCTGTTTGCCCTGATGGGTTATTTGTTGACCAATACTTGGATGATTCTTCCTACCTTGGCTAGGATTACCTTGGTTGAAATTCCCTTGCCTGTACTGGTATTGGTTCCCCATGTAATTAGCTTCCTGCTGCATCTCCTTAGGTATAGTACATTGACCATTGATATGGTCACCACCACAAAGATCACATAGCTGTTGTGCTTGAGAGACATTACGAAGCTCCTTTGGAAGTTGTGAGAGGATCTTTGTCAATGTATCTAGTTTTTGGGTCAAAAGATGATTTTAAGCTAGCATTGCATCATTTGCAAGTAAGTGCAAGACTCCTCTCTGTTGTGTTGGTGCGCTGTTGACAAATTGGCAAGTGTACCAAATCGTACAAGTAATATAAATGGTAAGACCAAGTATCGTTTTCCCAAGAGACTCGTATGGCTTCCTCGTTCGCGTAGATTAAAATAATAAGACTTGAAAAATAAAAATTAATAAATTGGATTTAAGAAAAAAATATTAACATGCAAAAATAAAGTTGATTCAATTGACAAACGAAAACAATGGATGAATGGATGTTGTTGGGGGTTTACAATTTCATCTATTNCACTCTCTCTTACATACTACCCTTGAATATTAGATTGATTAATTGTTATGCAACTTTCTTAGCCTCTCCTTAACCCGATCCCTCGGCGAAAAGGGCCTAATATGAACTACTGGTTTGCTATCCCTAGCCTCCCCTAGTAATTAATACCGCATTATAAACAGAAGTTAGCGCAATTGATCGTCCTACCCCTATCCCTAGGTGGTATTGCAAAATCAAGAGATTACTCACCAGTTCATGTCATTTCTGTACGTCCCTATATCAATAAAGACAAACATCAATATACCGAATGAGTTAAACGATAAAGGCCTTAAGCACAGATGATAACCCAACAATAATCAATAAAAACATATGGAGACCATATAAATA
>NC_028357.1:18623900-18626118 GCF_000741045.1 Vigna radiata var. radiata
AACTAGATGAAAAATGGAAGAAGAATGGAAAAGCAAACCCTAGAAAAGATGAAAAGGAGCCTAAGCATCCAAGAGATCCTCTCCAGAGAGCAAAATTAGGTCTGGCCGTTCTCCCCTGTCAAAAGAATGACTCTGAACTCGTAATAGGGGTATTTATAACCAAGAAAAGTGACAAAATTCAAGCCCAAGCCCAGCGGACCACCGCCCGGCGCCAAAAATGGCCGCCCGGCGGTTTGCCTAAAGCCACAGAACCGCCCAGGGCCAAAAAACAGCCTCCCGGCGCTTCGGTCAACCGCCCGGCGGCACGGTGAACCGCCCAGCGGTTTGGTCAACTTTTTCTGGTTGACTGGTTGACTTTTCTGGTTGACTGGTTGACTTTTCTGCATTCTGGTTGACTTTTCTGCACTGCAACCGTTTGATCTTCAACCTTTCTTTCCTTTTCTTGAGTTTACGACCTTTATCTTCAACTCCATTCTTCACTTTCTTCAAAATAGCTACAAAACAATGCAAAACAAGCATAAAATCGCTAAAAACCACTTTTGACTCTCTTTAGCCTGATTTATTGAGTTTTGCTTGATTCTAAGCTCATTTTGAGTAGTAAAGGGTGTAATTTGGTCCAAATTGACATATGAAAATAAATGTTTTTCAACCTTCGTCATGCGCCCCTTTCACTGTATGCTTCTTGTCCATTAGTTGTCATACTCTCTATCAAGTCATAGGCTTCATCCTCAGTCTTCTGTTTGATATCACCTCCAACTGAGGCGTCCAACATCATCTTAGACTGCATATTCAGTCCACCAAGGTAAGCAAGAACAATGGTTGTCTTGTCAAATCCGTGAACTGGTGTTTTCCTAAGTAGGCCTTTGAATCGCTCCCATGCTTGACTTAGAGTTTCTTCCATGCCTTGCTTAAATGATGAGATCTCCAGTTTTCCCTGAGTAACCTTAGACTGTGGAAAATATTTATTAACAAACTTTGTAGCCATAGCTTCCCATGTAGTAAATGTCCCTTCAGGGAAGGAATTAAGCCATGACTTAGCATTGCCTTCCAATGAAAATGGAAACAAGCTAAGCCTCACTCAATCATCTGCTACACCTGTCATCTTCACTGTATTGCATATTTCACTAAACGCTGTCAAATGGTCATAGGGATTCTCATTTGACAGGCCATGAAACTGTTTACTTTGCACCAGGTGTATAAGTGCTGGATTCATCACCATGTTGGTCGTTTGATCCGTAGGCATGACTATGCTATTAAAATGGAAAGGGCCAACCGCATTTGATTGGTCTGCAAGAGTGCGTCTTAGAGGGGTTCTTTCAGCCATCTCCTTTGTTCTTCTAACTAGTGAAGGTGATAGTAATCTTTCACGGGAAGGAAACAAATCCCTAGATGAGCGTCTGACTCTCCTTCTCCCCCTTGCCTCGTTTAAGCCTTCAAGAAGAGGTTGCGTATTTTTCTTGCTCCTAGTATGTCTGAGCTCCTGCTGCATGCACAAGAAATATAAACCCTAGTAGCACTTTTTTATATATACAAAAAAAAAACAAAAAGATATAAAGATATATACAATCAAGTCAAACTTAATCAGTTTACACTACTAGATAAGTTAAACCACAAGTCCCCGGCAACGGCGCCAAAAACTTGTTAAGCCACAGGCAAGTGTACCAGATCGTTATCAAGTAATATAATTGGTAAACCCAATATCGTTCTTCCCAAAGGACTCTTAGGCCTTACTTTTCATGTAAACAAATCACGTAAGACTTGAGAAAAGAATTAAGTTGGTGGTTATATGCAAAGAACAAAAATAAACATGCAAATGCCATGAAATTGTTGGGGTTTATAATTTCATCTTATCCACTCTCATATATCTACTCTTCTTATCTACTTCACTTATTTATCCAATTGCCATGCAAACTTTCTAGCCTACCCTTAACCCAATCCCTTGGTGAAAATAGCCTATTATTAATTACCGACTTGCTATCCTTAGCCTCCCCTAGTAACCAATAATGCAATGTGATCGGAAGCCAATACAATTGATCGTCCTACCCAATCCCTAGGCGGTATTAGCATAATCAAGGAATTTCTCACCAGTTCATGACATTACCGTACGTCCCCATATCGATAAAGACAAACAACTTTTAATGAATGAGTTAAACAATAAAATCATTAAGCAAAGATGAGAACCCAACAATTAATAAATAAGTATATGACAAGCATATGA
>NC_028357.1:18626758-18629191 GCF_000741045.1 Vigna radiata var. radiata
AAGAATTTGAATATATGAGAGTTTCAAAAGATTACATTGTTCCCCAACAACAAAGGGTTTAGTTCACCATTGTCATGGTGAAACTAGATGAAAATAATGAAAGAATGGAAGAAATAACCCTAAACTTGGTTGATTGGACCCTAAGCATCCAAGGAACCTCCTCCAAGGTGTGTGGAATAGCTCTGGATGTTTCTCTCTGCCAAAAGAATCCCCTTCTTATTCGCACTAGGGCTATATATAAGCCCAAAAAGATAACAGAAAGATTACAGAATCTAGCTAATAAAAACAGACAACCGCTCAGGCGCCTAAATTCACCACTCAACGGTTTGCCTCTTGCTGCTTTGACCGCTCAGCGGTTAGTTTTGCCGCTGAGCGGTTTCCCTCTAATCGCTCTGAGCGCTCAGCGGACCATTCTGGTGCTCAACGGCTCACTTGACCCTTCTTTTCATCATTTTTCTCAGCGTTATCAATTGCACATGTTTTATAGCAAGAAATCACAAGCACTTTTACGAACTTATTCTTTTGCTACAAAGTTCTAGTATAGTCGACTACATCACTAATGGATTTGACTATGCTAAAACCTTTGTACAGATTTTGAGAATCAATGCTATGTGCTATTTTAAGAAGAAAAGAATTTCAAAGTGTTTGACATTGTGATACTCAACATTGTGTTTTACATATTCGACTGTATCTGTTGTGTGATTTGGAATTCTGTTATGCTCTTGCACTCTAACGGCTATGTTTTTAAAAGTTAGTTGAGCATTGATGACTTAGTCAACTGTATTGAATGTGTTCTGTTATTTGTTGACCATAGGCTACTAAGTTGACTAAATTGTTATAACTGTATAATACAGTCGACTGAATTAGTAGCACATTCGACTGAGAATCTAACTGTTTAACAGAAATCTATAAATAGACTGAACACTAGGTTGTTCGTAAGACTTTTGATGATCTGACAATTTCATTTCTATTTCAGATTTCTCGTTACTCCAAGAATTCTCGAAGAAGACGGTGGTGATCTTTCTTGAAAGAGATTCAAAGAGGAGATTCAATTGTGCATTCATTAGCTGATCAACATTTGCACAAGAAGGTGCTTCTGTGATTGATAGTGTAGGCTTGGCATCCTATGAAGATTGCTGGAATTTTTTGAGAGGTTTGGCATCTTGTGAAGATTGCTGGAATTGGACCTTTTGTGATACAAGGGGATAGTTCACTTTGAGGATTCTTCAAAGTGGTGTTGCATATTGCATAAGAGGGGATTCTTGCTGCAAGTCTGATTGTGTTGTGCAGCTATATTTTGGTTTTGGGTTAGAGAAGAGATTTATATTTTTGACGTGGAGGTCTTCTATAAATTTCTTGCTGTAAAAACCGCAACCATTATAGTGCATTTGATTCCTGGGTTGGAAGGACACTGGATGTAGGCATTGTTGGCCGAACCAGTATAAAAATCTGTGTTTGCATTTCTCTATCCCTTATCTTTTATATTTCATTCGACTTTATTCTTTATGCAGTTAACTACGTAATTTTTGCTGCATACATATTCTGATTGCTTGCAATTCAAGAAATTTCAAAAAGCTTTATACTTTGATTGCAAGATTGCGAAAAGAAAGTGTTTTTGAAACAACACCAATTCACGCCCCCCCCCCCCTCTTGGTGAAATAAAGAAGCCAACCTGTTTTCCAACACCTTCTACACTCCTTGGAGGCAGATTTTGGATGTTTAGCCTCCAATTAACCAATTCTAGGGTTTATTCTTTCATTCTTTCCATTAAATCCATATAGTTTCACCATGTCAATGGTGAACTAAACCCTTTGTTGTTGGGAAACGATGTAATCCTTTTGAAACTCTCTTATATAGAAATTCCTATTTTATTCATATACTTGTATTATCAATAGTTTGGGTTTTCTTCTCTATACTTTAAAGCTTGCATTTTTTAACTCATTCAGTGTCATGATCTTTGATTTTGTCGATACGGGGACGTTTGGGGAAATCTAGAACTGAGAAGATGATGGCATACCCCTTGCCATGACCTAGCACATTCATGAAGAGTTAGAGACATCTATGGAAGATGGACCTATATTCTTTCTCTTAGGCCATCTAAAGCCATCATGAAGATTTAGTAGAGTTAGAATAATTTTGGGGCTTGTATTTTGGGCCAAGTAGTCTAGATTTTATTTAGGCTTTGTATTATGGGCCAAATAGTCTAGATTTTATTTGGGCTTTGTATTGTGGGCCTAGTAGTATAGGATTTCAATTGGGCATTTATTTTGGGCCAAGTAGAATAGGATTTTGACCAAACAAGTCAACAAAGGGTCAAGGCCCAAAGTTGACTATGCTTGGATGTCCAAAATGGGTGTGTTGACCAAGGGGTCAACATTTTGGCTAAGCTTGGAGGACAAGGGAACAAGATTTCGTCCTAGAGATGTGGAGGCT
>NC_028357.1:18629890-18659457 GCF_000741045.1 Vigna radiata var. radiata
TTTAATGTTTTCCTTACTTGTCTTGTTGTGTTTTTTTTAAAGAGATAAGTTTCTTGGTTATGATCCTTTGTTATTTAATTGTTGTTTAATGTTTTCCTTACTTGTCTTGTGTTTTTTTTTCTATCTATCATTTTTTTTCTGGCAGTAAACTGGGACGATTTTGAAACTTAAACTGCATCTAGCCCATTTGTCCAAAAAATTCGTAGAAATACTCAAATGAAAGCCCTTTGAGTCTAGTTTCAAACAAAAAAAAATCAATTCATTTAGACACCTTTAGAGAAAGTTATGAGTAAAACACTGAGCAAAGGTCAATGCTACCAGAATGTTGTCATTAGCATTTTCTAAGTTATCTTTTGTTAGTTTTGGTTACTGTTTTGTGTCTTTTCTTTTTTTGAGTCATTCCTTACTGTTGTTTTGGGTCTTTTATTGATTTATATTTGGTACATTTCATTGATTGAGTTATTTTAATTTTTTAATCCATCCATGTTTGTCTAGAGTCATGTGTAGTTCTTTTCTTGTCAATTTTATCTAGTAACTTTGAAAAATCATAAAAAAAAATATATAACATAGTTTGCAAAACTGCACCATATACAACTATTTGAGGGTCTTATCTTTGATTTTTTGTGTTCATACTTGCCATATCATTGGCAAGCTCTTAAAAAAAATTCCCTATTGATGTTTCTAGTTTTCAACTCCATTTTTTATTCTAGTAGGATTCTCTTCTATTTTGTGTTTCTTGTCTTTGTGGCTTTTAAAACCAATAAATCACCTCTGTTCCAAATGTGTGGTGGTCTTATTTTGCACCTTAAAAGAGTAGAAAAATAAGTGCTAAAAGCTTTCAAGCAAAAGGCCTCAAAAGAGTACCACAAGAGAGCCTAAAAAGTGCTGAAAAAATATTGTGTGCTTAGAACACTACCATTGTTTTTGTGCAATCTGTTTTGGAAGGTGTTTTGCTCACTGTTTTGGGTATTTATATTCACTTTCCAGTGGCTAAAAGTCTTGGCTATGATGCTAAAAGAGTGGCCTTAGTGCCCCATTTGCTCAAAGTTGCCAAAAGACAAGAACCACCCACTTTTCTTCTAGTAGTTTTTGTTTTGTGAATCTATTCTAGCACCTTTCATTAGGATTTCTTTTGAGTGCTAACCTTTGTTTCTTAACCTTTAATTTCTTGTTTGTCTTCTTGGATTTCTTAATTTTGTCATAATTAAATTCCTTTTGCAAAGCCTTTCTTGTTTTTGGACCTTTTTATTGCTTTTATCCCTTGTTTCTTCTTGCAAAATTTCGGCTTTGGTTACTTTGTGTGGTGTAGGTTCTCTTTGTGAGATGATCCAATATCTTAGAGGTAGCCTTCTAAGTGGCGGAGACCCAAAGAGAGCTTGAAGTCTAGAGTGGTAGCCAAAAAGAAATGAGAGAAACACTTTGGGAGGAAGCTTTGATTTGGTTGTAAATTTTTGTTCTTTTTTTTTTTTTTGGCTTTGTAATCTTTCTTTTTTTTCTCTTGTAATTCACGGCCTTGTTAGGTGTCTTGGGGGTGTCTTTGCTGCTCAATCCCATCTCCTAACAAGAACCTTTATTTCATAGTAAAATTCGTTTTTAGTTGGTTGGTTGGAGGAACCAAAGTTCTTCTAACTTAATCATTAGGTCGCATAGCTAGTTTATTTGCTTTCTTTAATTGTGATAGCTTAGTGTGTGTCAACTTTAATTTCAACTTTAGTTCCCTTTGAGAAATTTGGTTCAAGAGTGCCTAAGGTAAACTTCGACTAGGAAAGGCTTGGTATTTAAGCAATCCATTGTGATTCACCTCCCTTTCCTGGAAGTGAACTTGGGTGTCTTTTGCCTCCTTAAGTCTCTTAAGGAACTTTCTTTGAAATTTAAGTATTTTGTTTCTTGCATTGCATCTTTTTGAAAACCTTTAAGGATGTCTAAGACTAATTCCTTTGAAATTGGAAGTGACTCTGGTGAGGATGTAAAACCCACTTTGAAAAATTTAGCAAAAGAGCTAAAGTCACTTAAAATTTGGCAAAGGCAAGAAACTCTTCTCAAAGAAAAAGAAAGAATTGAAAGAGAACAGTATCTTGCTAAGTTGGAAGAAGAACTTAAAGTCCTTAATGAGAAACAACGAAAAGCCCAAGAGGAAATAAAGAGAAGTAGGAGTCATACAAGGAGGAGTTCTAAAACTCCAACTCGACTCACACATTATGAGGTAGAGACATGAGTATAGAGAGCTATAAGCAAAAGATGGAGCTCTACATGTTGAGTGCGGGAATTAGGGAGGAAGAAGAGACCACCATCTCTAGGTTTCTAAGTGGTCTTAATCTTGAAATTAGGGATAGAGTGGAATTGTTGCACTACTAAGACTTAAATGACTTGGTACAAATTTTCATTAAGGTAGAGCAACAACTCTTAAGAAAAGGTTTGAAAGTTTTCCACTCTAACTTTAGTGTTAAGAAAGACTACAAGAGGGAGGGTAAGCAAGTGGTAGAAGAAGAACCCTTTAGAAATCTAGGGAGGGAGAAGAGAGAAGAGAAAGAAGAGAGGCCAAGGGTGGGAACATCATATCACACTCACACTAGTGAAATTAAGTGTTTCAAGTTTCTTGGTAGAGGTCACATTGCATCACAATGTCCCACCAAAAAGACCATGATGTTAAGGGGTATTGATTTATATAGTAGCCAAAATGAGGAAAGTGAGAGTGAGAGTGAGAGAAATGGTGCAAAGAAAGAAGAAGAAATCCCAAGTGAGGGTGCCCATCCTTGTGAGGGAGAACTTCTTATGATAAGAAGGGTTCTCCATAATCAACCTGGTTCACAAGAGCACACACAAAAAGATAACATCTTCCACACTAAATGTAAAATCTTAGACAAAAAATGTTCCCTTATTGTGGATAATGACTCATGTTCAAATTCTTGTAGCACTAGGTTGGTTAAAAAGCTTGGATTAGCTACTTTTCCTCATCCTCAATCTTATAAACTTCAATGGATCAATGAGGACAAGGAATTCGAACTTAATCAACAAGTGATGGTCAAGCTATCCATAGGGAATTATGAAGATAGTGTGCTATGTGATATAGCTCCTATGGATGCTTGTCACATTTTATTAGGAAGGCCTTGGCTTTTTGATAGAGAATCTCTACATAATCGCCACACTAATAAAATAATCATCACTCACAATAAAAAGAAGTTTGTACTTCATCCTCTCACACCTTCTCAAGTGGAAGAGGATCAAGCACAAATGACAAAGAAAATAGAAAAAGAAAGAGAAAGAGAAGAAAGTAAAAAGAAAATAAAAGACACATTTTGGTCTAAGTGTCAAAGCATTGTGCACAAATATCATGAATGCCCCAACAAAAAAATTATGATGTTAAGGGCCAAAAGCTTAAGTAAAAGTGTAAAGGTCTCCTTGCCATCTTCCTCTAAAAGCATGGCAAGAAAAGACCCAAAGCATCATTGTGTGGAAAATACAATTTTCAACAAAAATGCTCTTACTTTCAAAGACCTTAATCATTCACTTGATTTAAGGTGTATGATTATTGGGAGCTACATCCTTCACATACTCACTATTATGACACTTGTTCTAACTGGTGTTATAAAATGGGTATTTGACCCTAGTGGAAAACTAAGGAAAATTTAAAGATTATGAAGAAAAGGAAGTTTCCTTTAGCCCATGTTGAAGATTTGAGGGCAAATCCTTTTCAAGAGGGAGGGAATGATGGGATACCCCTTGCCATGACCTAGCACATTCATGAAGAGTTAGAGACATCTATGGAAGATGGACCTATACTCTTTCCCTTAGGCCATCTAAAGCCATCGTGAAGATTTAGTAAAGTTAGAATAATTTTGGGCCTTATATTTTAGGCCAAGTAGTCTAGATTTTATTTAGGCTTTGTATTATGGGCCAAGCAGTCTAGATTTTATTTGGGCTTTGTATTGTGGGCCTAGTAGTATAGGATTTAAATTGGGCCTTGTATTTTGGGCCAAGTAGAATAGGATTTTGACCAAACAAGTCAACAAAGGGTCAAGGCCCAAAGTTGACTATGCTTGGATGTCCAAAATGGGTGTGTTGACCAAGGGGTCAACATTTTGGCTAAGCTTGGAGGACAAGGGAGCAAGATTTCGTCCTAGAGATGTGGAGGCTTCCCATTGGAGAGTTTTCCTCCTAGTTAGTGGCCATGTGTCACTCTAGGAATGGAGAGTTTTTCCATAGGTAGTGGCCACATTTCACTCTCTCATTTGAGAGGATTTTTGCCACTTGTCTCTCTCTTATTAGAGAGGATTTCTNCTTGCTNTCCAAGACAACNAAGGTAGCTCTTTTAGGTTAAAGTTTCAGCCCATTTTGAGACACCTTTTCTTATAAATAGAGGTGTTCTCAATCATGTAATCACCTTGGAAATTATAGTAAAGTTATGCTGCCATTTTGTGCACACAACCTCTGATAACGGTTGAAAAACAGTTATTTTCATATGTCAATTTAGACCAAATTACACCCTTTAAGACTTAGAATGAGCTTAGAATCAAGTAAAACTCAATAAATGAGTCAGTCGAGAGTCAAAAGTTGTTTTCAGCGATATTATGCTTGTTTTGCATTNTTTTGTAGTGATTTTGATGAAAGTGAAGATTGGGATTGAAGATGAAGGTCTTAGACTCAAGATTAAGGAAGAAAATTGAAGAAAAGAAGAGTCAAGAAACTGCCCGGCGACAAAGTTCACCGCTGGGCGGTCCAAGGCGAGGAGAAGGAACCTAGCGTGAGCGCTGGGCGGATTTGCGATTAGAGGCAAACCGCCGAGCGGTGGCCCCCTGCCGCCGGGCGGTGGCACGATTAGGGGCAAACCGCCGGGTAGCATAAGTGTGTCGTCGGGCGGTTGTCCGCTGGGCCTGGGCCTGTTTTCTGTGACGCTCCTCAGCTATATATAGCCCTGTCACGATTTCATTCTCATTCTTTTGACAGAAGTGGGCGGCCAGACCTAATTTTCACTCTCTAGAGAGGATCTCTTGGATGCTTAGGCTCCTTTTCATCTTATCTAGGGTTTGCTTTTCCATTCTTCGATTATTTTCATCTAGGTTCACCATGACAATGTGAACTAAACCCTTTTGTTGTTGGGGAAAACAATGTAATCTTTTGAAACTCTTGTTTATTTATATGATTCTTCATATGCTTTGATTATCAATTGTTGGGTTCTCATCTGCGGTTAATGCTTTTGTCGTTTAACTCATTCGATAACTGTTGTTTGTCTCTATTGATACGGGAATGTACAACACTGTCATGAACTGGTGAGAAATTCCTTGATTAAGCAATACCAACCTAGGGATAGGGGGTAGGACGATCAATTGTTTTTGCTTCTGTTCTTAATGCGTTATTAATTGCTAGGGGAGGCTAGGGATAGCAAGCTGGTAATTAGTAATAGGCTCTTTTCGCCGAGGGATCGGGTTAAGGGTAGGCCAAGAAAGTTTTGCATAACAATTAGATAATTTAGCAGATTAAACAAGAGGATTAGATAAGAGGGAGTGATTAAGATGAAATTATCAACCCCCAACAACTCCATTCATCCATAGCCTTTTTCGTCAATTGAATCATCACATTGCATGTTTATTTTCCGTCTTTGCATCTACAACAATTAATTCTTTCTTTACAAGTCTTACGATTTTGATTCACACGAACGATAAACACCTTTCGAGTCTCTTGGGAAGAACGATATCGGGTATTACCGATTATATTACTTGCACGATTTGGTACACTTGCCAGTGAGTCAACAACCTCTTCTAAGGTCACCCTAGGCTAAAGCAACCCAAGTGGCCTCCTCTAGCCACCTTCCTCCAAGAGTTGGCCCAACCTCTCTTAGAGAACCCTAAAACACTTTATCCTTCACCATTAAACACACCAAAACCGTGAGCCTTCCATCTTCATCCACCATCATTCTGCAAACCATCATCAAAACCATGAGCATCTTGAGTACATGGCTTGGTTGCTTCTAGATTTGGCTTGTCCTAGCTAGAGCATTGCCATCAGAAGAATTCTCTTAATTATGAAATATTGCCCAGAGATAGGAATAGGACGGTCAATTGCTTTAAGCTTCTGTCATTAATGCATTAGTAATTGCTATGGAGACTAGAGATAATAAATTAGTAATTATGGTAATAAGCTCTTTTCGCCGAGAGGTCGGGTTTAAAGTAAATTAGAAAGTTTCATGAACATTGATAATAAAGTTGAATATAATAGGAATAGTAGATATAGGAGGGTGGATCAGGATGAAACCGTAAACCCCAACAACTTCATTCACCCATATCTTTATCTGTCAATTGGTTCAGTTTTTGCATTTACATGTTTAATTTCGTTTTTGCATTACAACATCAAATGATTATTCTTTCAAGTCATATGTAATTAATTCACATGAACGTTTAGGCCACAGAGTCTCTTGGAAAAACGATACTCGGACTTACCATTTATTTATTACTTGATACGATCTAGTACGCTTGCCAGGGTGTTAACAATCAGCATGTAAAAATAGTTGGCACAATCGCATAGGCCATTTATTTGATAGCAGATTAGAAATTTTAAGACAAAAATATAGCTACATAGACTCAAGAACTGATAATTGTAATGCATGTCATATGATAACGGTTGAAAAACCGTTATTTTTATACTTAATTTTGATATCAAAGGCACCCTTGTTGACTTAGAAACTTGCTTTGACTCATGATTTTACTTTAGTTTTGTGAATAAGAGAGTTGAGAACATGTTTTATGATTTTATCAATAAATTCCCTTGATTTTGTAGGTTATTGGAATGATTTGAAAGAAGGGTTGAAGTATCAAGGAGTTATCGTGTAGAAAATTCAAACAGAATGTAGAAAAGTCAACCAGTCAACCAGAATGCTGAAAAGTTGACCAGAGTTGACCAGAATGCAGAAAAGGTAGCGCTGAACGCCAGCTTCGGGACCAATTTTCACTGTTTTGATGCCTGGGCACCGTTGAGGGGTGATTCTGGGTGCCGCACCTATAATTGAGCGGTGGTTTGAGTGTTGAGCTTTATTTGCATGGACGTGGGCCTGTTTTTCTGTTATTTTTATGATTTGTTTTGGGCCTGGACTCATTTTTTGTTATTTTTATGCCCTTTATAAAGGCCAAAACGTCTTAGAGAATGTATCTTTTGATGGCCTAGGCACAGAAACACACTTTTCACTCCTTTGGGGTTAGATTTGGAGGTGGTGACAGCTCTCCTTTTCTCCCTTTTAGGGTTTCTATCTCTTTCATTCCATTGTACATCTAGTTCTTCCAAGACGATGGAGAACTAATCTTATTTGTTGTTGGGGAGATGAAACCTCTAAACTCTCTTATATTGAAATTCTTATTTTATTCATATGCTTGTATTATCAATTGTTTGGGTTTTCTTCTCTAAGGTTAATGCATACATCGTTTAACTCATTCGGTGTTATGATATTTGATTTTGTCGATACGGGAACGTACGGAGAAATCTAGAACTGATAAGAATTCTCTTGATTATGAAATACTACCTAGGAATAGGAGTAGGACGATCAATTGTTTTAAGCTTTTGAAATTAATGCATTAGTAATTACCAGGGAGACTATGAATGGTAAACTAATAATTGGTAATAGACTTTCTTCGCCGAGGAATCAAGTTTAGAGTAATTTAGAAAGTTGCATGGACATTGATAATAAAGCGAATTAAATAAGAATAGTAGATATATGAGAGTCATTAGGTGAAATCTAAACCCTAACAACAAAGCCATCGCATATTATCAAAATCATGCATCCACTTTTGTGTTTAACCTCAATTGATCAAATTGCATTCATGTTTATTTTTCCGCACTTTATATTTAAAAACCCCAAAATATTGTTTTTATAGTCTTGATTGGTTAAGCAAAAGCACAACAGTTTAGTGTCGTGAGTCCCTTGGGAAACGATATCTGGGCTTACTGTTCAATTATTACTTGATACGATCGGGTGCACTTGCCAGGGTGTTAACATCATACTGCTAAATAGAAAAGGCTCCCCTTTCCTCATAGTACTTCTCATACCTTAAATGCTTTTGATCTTATTCACATTGATATTTGGGGACCTTGCTCTAATCCTTCATACACTCTCATAGATATTTTCTAAGCATAGTAGATGATTATACTAGATACACTTGGATTCACTTAATGAAAAAAAAATATGAAATTGGCCAACATATTGTTCATTTCATTGCATATGGTAAAAACCAATTCAAAGTCATCATCAAGACCACTAGGTCTGATAATGGCAATGAGTTTGCTATGACAAATTTGTTTAATTCAGAAGGCATTATTCATCAAACATCTTGCATTGGAACCCCTCAACAAAATGGTATACTTGAGAGGAAACATCAACATCTTTTAAATGTAACTAGAGCTTTACTTTTTCATTCCAAAACTCCCATTCATTTCTAGACCTATGCCCTTAACTATGTTGCTCTCCGTATTAAAATTATGCCTACCCCTTTTCTCAATAATAACTCACCACATGACATGTTATATCAAAAAGATTTTGACTTTTCTAGATTAAAAGTTTTTGGTTGTCTTTGTTATGTTAGCATTCAAGCTAATAGGTAGAAACTTGATCCTCATTCCAAGCCTAGCCTATTTCTTAGTCTACATCCCACTATAAAAGGATACATTACCTATGATCTTACCACCCATGATATTAAATTTCTCGAAATGTTATTTTCATTGAATCTGAATTTCCTTATACAATAAATGTATAACTACTTTTAGTTTCTTTAGTTACTTCTTTAGTTCTGTTTATTTTTGTTTTATCCTCTTCTATATAAAGACTCATCTCCCTTTTTGTATAGAGACAATACACATACATAGTGAAACATACTTTTCTTTTCTCAAGGTATTTTCTTTGTCTTTTCTCTTTTGGCCTGTGAGTCTGCTTTTCTATGTGCTACAATATCTGTGAATGTACAGTTGTTCCGATTGCAAAACTTCTCATGAAAGTCTAAAATGAATGATTACATGTTTTAAGATTTGTTGAATGAATGTCTATGTATGTTAATATCTCTATTAATAATGTATGATTGCTCTTTTTGGTACATTAACCTATTTTTCTTTTATGTGTGTTTGTCTGTGTTTCTTCTTATTTGTAATGATTACTTTAATGGTTTATGTAAATGAAGATATTCCAATAGACTTAGAATATTTGTTTTTATGTTAGTTTTTTAGAAACCCTATTATGTTTTTTAAATCAATGTAATATTACTCTTCATATAAAAACTTATATATATATATATATATATATATATATATATATATATATATATATTTATATTGATTTTATAGTTATATTTTGACACTGAATAGTGTTAGACATAGGATATCATTGATTTTTGATGCCAATTGTCTCTTTTTTTTTCTTCTAATGTCTCCCACTGTCTCCCACTTTGATGTTAAAATTTAAAAATATGTTAAGGTGGAAAATAACAAACATCAAAACTCATTTTGTAATAATATGTATATATTTCAAAACAAATATTTAAGATATACCATGTTAATATTCTACTCCTACTATAAATTAATATAATTATTTCATTTCGTTGGAGAAATTGAAATTTAAGATTATTAATATTTTATTGATCCTATTGAATATAAATACTAACAGTAAGGATGAGTTTTACTTTTGTATTAACATAACTTCCCCTCATATATAAAATTTTCATGCATTTAATTTTCATTTATCTAAAGTAAAACATTTAGTACTAACAATGTAAGTATTTAAGTGTTCTTAATTTATCTTCTTTTATAATTTTCAAAATTTTCTTAGTTTATCATTTCAAATTTAATTTTTGTGTACTGTAAGTGCAAAACTTTAGACGGTTCATTAATTAAAATTCAACATAGTAAAACGTATTTAATTCATACAACAGTCTATAGCCTGCACTATGCGTAATGATGACATTGATATAAGTGTTCACACTTAAGCATTATCCTTGGACAAACAATGTTTTAGCAAAAATTTACTAAATTGTAAAATGATTTTTATTAAAAATAATTATAAAATAATTATAAAATAAATAGTTTATATAATTTTTATTATAAAATAAATTTTTACTGTAAATAACTTTTTGAATTTAAAAAATTAATTATTAAAAAGAGAAAATGGTAACAATTATTTTGATTTATAAAATAATTAAATTTAGATTAACGAATTTATAAAAGATAAAAACAAAAACATAATTATCTTAGTTTAAAATAGCGATTAATTAAAAAGTAAAATTAATAAGAAACTATGTACAGAAACAAAACGACTTATGTATAGATATAGTGCAGATATTAAAATGATAATTTTTGTTATTATGACGCATGTATGTTCCTAAATTATCCATGGCCTAATGGTGCCAGCGGTGCCTTTAAGTGGTTTTATGTATTACAGTTTTATATAATAAATATTTTTTTATTATTTATGATTTTATTTTATCTATTATTATTTCCATAATAAATATATCAATAAATAATTTTAATGTTGCAATTAATATAAAAATTTAATTTTAATAAAATTTAATTAATATTTTAATCTCTATGCAAGGATGACAACTAAGAACAGTATATAAGTTTCATTATCTCATTTCTATATTTTGAAGTAAAAGAGTATATTTATTCGTGTTTCCATATCCAATAATGAAACTTTTGTTTCATCTTTACATGATTTCTATTTTTAAATCTTCTACTCTATATTTTTTTTTATCATATAACTTTTGTCTTTTTAGATCATTTACTTACATTTTTTTTCTTCATCACCTACATTATATTTATTTACTATCTAAACAAACAATACAATGAATCATCACTCTTTTTTACTAATATATGAATAGCAGTAATTATTCTTTACTATTATACTACAAAATTACTCAATAAATTTATCTGAAAAACCCATTTTTCCTAAACTCAAATAACATGTTAGATTTTATAAATTCGTATAATTTTGAGTTTTGAGAATTTATAAATGGTATATTATTTTAAATTCTTAGCATTGTGTTCATTAGTGTATTATATTTTTATTAAAAATATTAGATATTTACTAGCATATATTAATATTATGTTCATTTGTGTAATTTTATCAACAAATTTTAATGTGAATAATATCAATTTTTCTCATAATAATCATCCTGCAAATGTTTTTATTTTAATTTCTTTTCTTTTCTTTTACATTTTTTTAACTATAGCTAAAACACACTGAATATCGACCTTTATCTCAATAAAAATAATTTTTTATCTACTATGGTAGTAACTATTCAACGTTTACAAATTATTCAACATCTTGAGCAGAAGATCAACATGATTAGATTTTAAAAATAGAAAATGGATTACAAAATATAACTTTGGCTGCTGGATCCAGTCATTTCTGCAGACCTTATGTTCAGATTGACTTTTTTCTACGAATAATTTTAAAACTTCCTATTTAAGTTTTCTTATTAATTTTTCAATTATTTTAAGGCAGGAATTATAATATGTTTTATATTTCAAAGGCAGAGTGCACTAGGCCAAATAAACAGAGAAATAATTGGATGTATTTTATTTAGGGGGTGAGTTTTATTTTCCCAAATAAAATGAATTGTTGAGGCTTGGTTTTGTTTGTTAATGCACTAAGCTCCCTATAAAGGCTAGTTCCAGAATTCAGTTTAAATGCAAGAACAACGCGAAGGAAGCTTTGCTTCATAATTATCACCTCTTTCGCTATCTGCTCTCAACAGCCATGGCCTTCTATGCTGGTACCTTTGTTAAGCCAAACCATTCTTTCTCCCCAACCCACAAACCCAAAGCCCCAACTCCATACTATGATACCAGAAAAAAGGTTGGTGAATGAATCATACGTACAATTTTACATCTCTCTAACAGTGCTCTTTCTGATCTAACAATTTAACCTCACTAAACACCATCTCTGTCAACATCATACAGTGTTTTTCTTTTTTCTTTATTTCGTGTTCGGCTTTTCATTCCATAAGGAATCACTTTTCTTCACCATTATTTGTTCTCTGATGGTGCAAAGATGGCTGATGTGTAATTGTGTGTCAGTTCTGCGTGAGAGTTTCAGCCCCTGACTCGGGTGACGTCGAGAAGACTGCTATCAGGAAAGAGAAAGACGGCTGGAAGATCAATTACTCAGGAGAGAAACCTCAAACACCATTGTTGGACACAGTCAACCACCCAATTCACATGAAGAATCTGTCCACTCAGGTTTAAAAATTAGGATCCATTTGTTAAGGCCTACAGCATATTTCTTGTCCGTGGCTGACACAAAAGTTTTTGTTTTCTGTGAGTTTTGTTAGTTTGTTTGTTAGAAGTATTGAATGTATTTGTCAGGATCTAGAGCAACTTGCAGCAGAGCTGAGGGCAGATATTGTCCACAGTGTCTCAAACACTGGTGGGCATCTTAGTTCAAGCTTGGGAGTGGTAGAGTTAGCAGTGGCTTTGCATCATGTTTTCGACACCCCTGAAGACAAAATTATATGGGATGTTGGTCATCAGGTATTTTTTCGTCTTATTCATTTCTTCTTCTTTTCTAACACAAGTTAAATAGCAACAAAAGAAATATAATCTTCATTTAGAGAAAATTCAAAATTTATTGCTCGTGACAAAATTATAGTTCTATATTTTTTATTCTCTTCTGTAATACAATTTTCCATCACTATACCATGTTTGGAGGGTGTGCTATGTGTGATTCTAAAAGGTAATCAAATTGCAGGCATACCCACACAAGATTCTTACAGGTAGAAGGTCCAGGATGCACACCATTAGAAAGACTTCGGGGCTAGCAGGTTTTCCTAAAAGGGATGAGAGTACTCATGATGCTTTTGGAGTAGGACACAGTTCTACAAGCATATCTGCTGGTCTTGGTGAGATTATTATATTTTAAGATCAATACATATTCATATGTGCAGAAGCACTTATTTCACCGACTGAGCATCAATTCTGAATATTTACTAGGCATGGCTGTTGCACGTGATCTACTGGGAAAGAAGAACAGCATCATATCAGTGATAGGGGATGGAGCATTGACAGCAGGCCAAGCTTATGAGGCCCTGAACAATGCTGGGTTCCTTGATTCTAACATGATAGTAGTACTTAATGACAACAAGCAAGTCTCTTTACCAACGGCCACACTTGATGGCCCCGCAAGTCCTGTCGGTGCCCTCAGCAGTGCTTTGAGCAAAATTCAAGCGAGTACAGAATTCCGCAAACTCAGAGAAGCTGCAAAAGTAAGCCTCTTAAACTTATCATATTAGCAGTCAACCTCATTATCTCAGTGATCATGACATTGTGGCCTTTATTTGACTCCAATTTTTTTCCTGTAGAGTATTACGAAACAAATTGGAGGACAAACACACCAGGTTGCAGCCAAAATGGATGAGTATGCGAGAGGCATGATCAGCGGTTCTGGATCTACATTATTTGAAGAACTTGGTTTATACTACATAGGTCCTGTAGATGGTCATAACATTAAAGATCTGGTCACCATCTTTGAAAAAGTTAAATCAATGCCTGCTCCAGGACCAGTTTTAATTCATATTGTAACAGAAAAAGGGAAGGGATACCCGCCAGCAGAAAAAGCAGCTGATAGAATGCACGGTGAGATAGAAATATTTCTTAATAAAACAATATGAGAAACTCGAAATTGTGAAATCAGTTCTTAGAGCTAATGCAAAAGTTACCTACTAACTCAGTATCAATTTTATACTTAATCTCTCAACCTGAAACCAAGTGAAGTGAGTAACTATTTACCAAGGTAGTTAATATTTTGCGTGATTTAAAACTAATATTGGAATCAAAACACACTTATCCTTTCTCATATTTTCAGGGGTTGTAAAGTTTGATCCAAAAACAGGAAAGCAGTTTAAGGCAAAATCCTCAACACTTTCATACACACAATACTTTGCTGAGTCTTTGATAAAAGAGGCTGAAATAGAGGATAAGGTAGTGGCCATTCACGCAGCAATGGGTGGTGGTACCGGCCTAAATTATTTCCACAAAAGATTTCCCGACCGCTGTTTTGATGTAGGGATAGCCGAACAACATGCTGTTACATTTGCTGCTGGGTTAGCTGCCGAAGGCCTCAAGCCTTTTTGTGCCATTTATTCGTCATTCCTGCAACGTGGATATGATCAGGTAAGTCAATATGGTCACTGATTTCTTGTGTATCTAATTTATTTGAGTTATTAACTGTGATAAGAAAATATCATCACTGTGATTTATTACGTCTACCTAGGTAGTCCATGATGTTGATCTTCAAAAGCTACCTGTTCGATTTGCCATGGATAGAGCTGGTTTGGTTGGAGCAGATGGACCAACGCATTGTGGAGCTTTTGATATCGCCTACATGGCTTGCCTGCCCAACATGGTGGTCATGGCTCCTTCCGATGAAGCTGAGCTGATGCACATGGTTGCAACAGCAGCAACTATAGATGACAGACCAAGCTGCTTCAGATTTCCTAGGGGAAATGGAATTGGAGCCACTTTACCACTCAACAACAAAGGAACCCCACTTGAGGTGAGAATCAGAGACTAGCATGTATTTCCTATACTGAATCTTATCTAAATAGTTAAGCCACCGAATTGAAATTGTTTTGGTCGTGTAGATCGGAAAAGGCAGAATTCTGATGGAAGGCAGCAGAGTTGCTATCTTGGGATATGGTTCTGTGGTTCAACAATGCAGACATGCCTCGGAATTGCTTAAAGAAGTAGGCGTTAATGTGACAGTTGCTGATGCTAGGTTTTGCAAACCTTTGGATACCGATCTCATCAGGCTACTGGCTAAAGAGCATGAAATACTGATCACGGTGGAAGAGGGTTCTATTGGTGGTTTTGGATCACATATTTCTCAATTCTTGAGCTTATCTGGTATTCTAGATGGACCTCTAAAGGTAAACCTTCTTCTTTAGAGAAGTCGCTCTCTATGATTTTCATTTTCAGACTATTATTCCCTTCAGATACGTCCCTATTTTGTGCATTTCTAAGAATAAGCCATTTTGGTTTTACCTGCAGTGGAGAGCAATGATGCTTCCTGACAGGTACATTGATCATGGGTCACCCCAGGATCAGATTGAAGAAGCAGGGCTTTCATCAAAGCACATTGCGGCCACAGTCCTGTCTCTTCTTGAAAGACCAAAAGAAGTTCTTCTTTTCAAATAGAAACGCGAAATGGAATGAGGAATCTGAAAGATGCATTCAGTTCCATCGGCAGTGCGGTTTACAGGAAGCTGTAAATAGTTACACTAGAATTGTCGTTTAGGATTCCCAGGTCGGGCCGAAGAATAGTATGAGAAATAATGAGTTTAATTTATTCTTGCAGCTCGAGAATCAATCAAGGCATTGTCATGTATGAATATCAATATCAATATCAATATATATATATATATATATATATATATATATACACACGATATGTGTATTGAATACAATACGGCAATACATTTATTTTCGAAAATAATAGATATGACATCCCAAATATATAGCATACATGTATATAAATAAAGACGTTCTCATAGATAATATTAGAAAACAATCAAGAGTCAAATGACAATTAAATAAAGGATTACAGTCATCCAAATTAACTCCAGAATTAAAACCTTTGAAAGCAAGGAAGTACTTCAAAATGACATAAAATATTAGAGTATATCGAAATAAAGTAAGGTAAAGTAAGTACAACCTCCTAAGAAACTAGGCTGCAATATCCGCATTCTCCAGTTTTTGCTCCAAGGGGATCTCTTCAACAACATCTACTCACATCCAAGTGGATGATCATTGCAAAAGGGAATATACACAAGCAACACAAACAAGCAAGAGTGAGTTAGGTATAAAAAGCATGTTATCAATCACACACAACTATTGCAAAGTTCAATCAAAACATTACAAAAGACACTACAAGACTTGTTACATTATACACCGACTCGTCCGGACTACTATTACAAAAGCATGTTATCAATCACACACAACTATTACAAAAGACACTACAAAACTCTTTTCATTGTTGTTCATTCATTCCAACTGATCGATTGTACCTGCTAAAGATACTCAAATGCTTAACTTAGTTTGATATTTTAATGGTTTAACAATTAATGTTGTAATAAATGTTTCGCAAAAGTTCCAATAATCATACCTTTAACTTGTATATATTGATTTTTTTCGATGAACTTTTGATTAAAGTCAACCTAATTATGATTTGTTAAACATGATTATTAACATATTTAACTTAATCGAATGATTAAGTGGATCTAATCGGTATCGATCATTTTCATCTCAATTTGCAGATCAATTTTTTGTAATCTTATCTAGTGGATGAGTAGTACATTTATTAATACAGAACCTTTATCAATTTTGTGTAACTTGTCACTATTTTCTTTACATAATCTTTTAAGAATACTCTTTTAGTTTTATATTTGAAATAAAGAACAAAAGCTCACGAAGAAAAGAAAAATTCTATTTGTTCAAATTTGTAAATGTATATGTATATGAGGATTTTCTATCTATATTATGTATATGAGATGCTGTTTTCTGGGATTCTAAGATACAGAAAAGTTAAAGTTTGGGTCACAATATTTCTATTTGACAAAAGGAATCAACATATTCCATGGAAGCTATCGTTCAGAAGTAACTGTTAACATGATGTATACAATTGTTTGTGACGATTGTAAAATACTCAATTTTACATTTGGATCAATTTTCAATTGTGGATATCTATAATTTGTTGTTTGTTTGTTAAAAGTGATATATGAACGATAGTTTGTTATTTATTCAGTGTGTAATTCTTTCTATTAATTGAACTTTTGTATTATTCATGCAACAACTTATTTAATCGTTTACGCAATAATATTTGGTGTTTATCACTCTATTACATTCTATATTTTTTCAATTTTGTAAAATTTACTACACAAATAATATCTCTCAAAATAATTATATTGCTGCTAATGCTTCAGTATCATCAAATAAAACATGATAATTATAAAACCATTCAAATGTAATATAATTTTAAATATATTTTTAATCCATAAAATAACGATCATATTTCATTTTGATCTTTAGAAATAGTTTACTCAACTTTTCATTCTTATAAAATCTCTTTTTATGTTCATCTTATTTTGTTTTACTCTTTAAAATAGATATTATACATTTTCTTATCGTTTTAACTCCTATATTCTGTAGATTCTTTTAGCTTCTATTAAATGTTTTTAAATAAACTAATTTAAAATAGTAAAAAATTATAGAATTTAAAACACAGATAATTATATTAAAAGTAATCAAACTAAACAAAACTAAATCGAAACTAGTTATTTATATATAAACCAAAAATAAAATTTAATTTTTAAATCGAAAATAAAAATACAATTATAATTCAAAACCTTTTTCAGTCTCTAATTACATGAACATAACATACTTGACTAAGTCCATTCAAGCAGACAATATATTTAAACAGAAATATGTTTCATATATCCTTCGAAAGTTATGTCCACTCCAAAACAAAACTTCTCATACTACAAAAGACGCACAAATGCCAGAAATATAATATAGTATTACATGTTCGCATCACATTTTAGACACAGATCAGAATTTTCAAAACAAAATAGATATCCTGATATGTGCCTGCCTTTAGTTTACTTTCTAATGAGAAGCACCAGACCCTAGAAATAGTAACATTGACCACACCATTCTTTTGAGATTTAAAAGCAAATTCTTTGAATGGACTTTTATAGAAGTAGGTTTACAATATTCAATGGACATTAAAATAAATTGAAGAAATCAATTCTTGGACTAAGTCCAATTAAAGATTGAAATGAAATAAACGAGAAAATGACATCAAATATAAAGAATATTTTATTAAATTAATGACGATGTAGCAATGATAATGGAAGACATTCTAGAGTAAATGAAATTTATATATGAAGAAAACATTACATATTTTGTCTTGGTCACCTCTTCAACCTCCTGCTAGTATCAGTTCTTTGATAATAATCTAAGTATATGTTTCTTGTACATGCTTGATGTGTAAATGATCATGTTTTCACGGAAAATTAATTATGACAAATATAAAATATAAGAAAACCTTTAGATATACGAACTAATTTGAGATTTTTGACCTAATATATGCTTGCTTACTACGTGTAACATCACAACAAAATATAGTAATAAACCATATAATAATAGTCACAAAAATAATATAATAGAACAATTATAGACCGAGCTATAGAGTATAAATTTTACGGTTATCCAAAATAATTGTAGAATTTAAAATTTTAGATACGATAGAGTATTCCAAAACTATACATAAACAAAATAAACAACCTAACTAAACTAAACAACAACATCCTCACCCTTCAAAGTCTGTTCCAGAGACACCTCATCTCCCTCTACTCACATCCAACGGATGATCATTGCAAAAGAGAAGCACCACACATACAAAATACGAACACAAGCAGAAGAGTAAGCTAGATATAAAAGAAACTATACAATTTAATAGCACAAAACATACACATGATATTCCCGAGCTATGGCGGGTCGTGCACTCGTGGTGACCTCTATGATAACGGTTGAAAAACAGTTATTTTAACACTTAACTTTGATATCAAAACACACCCTTTTCGGTTTAGAATGAGCATGGAATCAAGCAAAACACTTAGTTTAGTCAAAAGAAAGTCAAAAGTTGTTTTTAGAGATATTATGCTTGTTTTTGCATTGTTTTGTAGGATTTGATGAGATTTGAGGATGGAAGTGAAGAAGGGAGGACTTAGACTCAAGAAAAGAGGAAAAAGGGAAGAAAAGAAGAGTCAAGTTAACCGCTCAGCACAATTTCCAGCACTGAGCGCCAGTTTCAAAGGTGAGTCCATTGTCTCTCGTTTGCACGACGCCGCTGAGCGTCTAGCGATTTGGAGGCAAACCGCTGAGCAGCGAAATGGACCGCTGAGCGGTCGACGACTTGGAGGCAAATCGTTGAGCGGTCAAATTAAGCGTTGAGCGTTGGAATGCTGGGCTCGGGCTTAAATTTTATTACTTTTATGCATTATAAATAGCCTCAGTGCGACCTTCAAAGTAATCTTTTGGCAAATAGAGACGTTCGGAGCACTTCTACACTCCTTGGAGGCGATTGTTAACGGATTGGCAAGCGTACGAAATCGTATCAAGTAATAATAAATGGTAAGTCCAAGTATCGTTTTCCCAAGAGACTCGAAAGGCCTTATCGTTCGCGTGAATTAAAATCGTAAGACTTGAAAATAAAAATTAATTAATTGGATGTGAAAATAAAATATGAACATGCAAAAGAGATTGATTCAAATGACAAGAAGAAAACAATGGATGAATGGAGTTGTTGAGGGTTTACAATTTCATCTAATCCGCTCTCTCTTATTTACTCCTCTTGAATTATTAGCTTGATTAATTAATTGTCATGCAACTTTCTTAGCCTACCTTTAACCCGATTCCTCGACGAAAAGAGCCTAATACTAATTACTGGCTTGCTATCCCTAGCCTCCCCTAACAATTAATACAACATTATAGAATAGAAGTTAAAAGCAATTGATCGTCCTACCCCTATCCCTAGGTGGTATTGCTTAATCAAGAAATTACTCACCAGTTCATGACATTACTGTATGTCGACTCTTCAAATCTTCAATTTTCTTCTCTTTTCTTGAGTCTACGACCTTTATCTTCAACTTCATTCTTCATTTTCTCAGAAATGCTACAAAACAATGCAAAACAAGCATAATATCGCTAAAAACAGCTTTTGACTCTCTACAGACTCATTTATTGGGTTTTGGTTGATTCTAAGCTCATTCCAAGTAGTAAAGGGTGTAATTTGGTCTAAAATGACATATGAAAATAACTATTTTTCAACTTTCATCTAGTTTCACCATGCCTATGCTGAACTAAACCCTTTGTTGTTGGGAAACACTGTAATCCTTTTGAACTCTCTTATATTGAAATCCTTATTTTATTCATATGTTTGTATTATCAATTGTTGGGTTTCTTATCTATGATTAATGCTCTTATCGTTTAACTCATTCGGTAAGAAGATATTTGCCTTGTCGATACGGAGACGTACAGGAAAGTCATGAACTGATAGGAATTNCCTTGATTAAGCAATATTGCCTAGAGATAGGGGTAGGACGATGAATTGTTTTTGCTTCTGTAATTTATTGCATTGTTAATTACTTGGGGAGACTAGAGATGGTAAAGTAGTAATTAGTGGTAGTCTCTTTTTGCTGAGAGATCGGTTTTAGAGTAGGCTAAGAAAGTTTGCATGGCAATTGATAATAAAGCGAATTTAATAAGAAAAGTAGTGAGAGAGTGGATAAGGATGAAATTGTAAACCCTAACAACTCCATTAATTCATATCTTTTCTTTGCCAATTGATTCACTTGCATTTGCATGTCTATTTTTGTTTTGCATACAACTACAAAGTTATTTTTTTTTCAAGTCTTATGCAATCAATCTACATGAAAGATAAGGCCTAAGAGTCCTTTGGAAGAACGATACTCGGTCTTACCATTTATATTACTTGATAACGATCTGGTAGACATGTCAGGGGCTTAACAAGTTTTTGGCGCCGTTGCCGGGGACTCGTGGTTTAACTTTTCTAGTAGTGTGAATTTGATTAAATTTGACTTGATTTTATGTTTATTTTTATTTTTGTTCTAATAAATGTTTTCTAGGGTTTTGTGCCTAATCTTTGCAGGATGCAATTCGGACAAGAATTTGATTATATGGACAATCAATTCTACCAAAATGATTTCAACCACTGGTGGGAACCTCACTCATACATGGATCAAAGCCAATTTGGGCGAGCTGCTGAGCAACAAACTACTCCACTCAGGGAGCACACAAATTATGACAAACTTTGTCAGGATATCATAAATAGGGAAATATACCATGTCAAAGGTGTAAAGGAGAAGAAAAATACAAATTCTGACGAACTTTTTCAGAGGATCATGAATATGGAAATATACCATGTCAATGGTGTAGAGGAGAATATGAAGAGTGACGAACTCTTTTTGCAGGACATGGATACAAGTTTTTCTTCTCCTAGAAGCATGGAAGAGATGCAAAAATATCACTGGCAGCAACAACTCTCTTTACCAACAGAAACATGGGAGGACGAGCAACAACTTTGTCATCAGGTAACTAACTTAATGGAACAAGTCAAAAGCTTTAATGAAAAGTTCGACAAATTTTTGAAGAAGTACAATTCCAAGAGCTATGAAGTTACCTTCAGGAATTTGGAGACGCAAATTGGTCAGCTATCTAAGAGGGTGGAGATCACAGAGAAAAATCAATGTGGGGCTAACATTGAAGTTAACCCTATAGAAGAATGTTAAGCCACTATCTTTGAAAGTAATAAGGTTGTCGAGGAGGAAAAGATAGAGAGAGATGTAGAGGAAGAAGAAACAGAAAAGTTGATTGAGGGAGAGAAAGATGAGGAGAAAGAAAAAGAAGTGGTTGAGAGAAAAGGAAAAAAGAGAAAATGTGTGAAAATAAATAAAAAATAAGAGAAAAGAAAAAGAGAAAATTGAGAGAAAAGGAGATTAAGAAAAAGAGGAAGAACGGAAAGAAGAAAAGATCATATGCAAAACCCCTTCCTCATCAAAAGAAATATCATAAGAAAGAAAAGGAGTTTAAGTGCTTTATTGAAATCTTCAAGAAATTGGAGATTAAAGTTCCTATGATTGATATATGGAAATAAGTGCTTGGTGTTCTCAACTTTATGAAGAAATTCAGCAGAAAGAAGAAAAAGAAAAGAATATCAAGCAAAGAGAATCAAGACCTACTAATGGGTGTTTGGGCTTTACCGGGTAAAGCTAATGACGTTAAAAGAGCGCTTGCTGGGAGGCAACCCAGTTTCTAACTTCTTCTTTTTAATTGAATTATTTGTGTGGTGTGAATTTGATTTTTTTTTTTTGAGTTTTTTTTGGTTAAATGCTCCTTCTGATGGCAATGATGATAGCATCTACTGATGGATGCTTCTACAACATCTACTGATGGATTTTTCTATGAAAGAGGACGGTGAATAGACATCTACTGATGGATGTCACTGACAGCATTTACTGATGAATGCCACTAAGATAACATCTATTGAGGGATGCTAGAAGATTTAGGTATCTACTGAAAGATACCAGTAAGGTATACCTACTGATGGGTGTTGGTAAGGATTGCACTTACTGATGAGTGCTAGAAAGATTTTGGGTTTCTAAACCTTTCTTTTTAATTTATGCTTTATTTGCTTCTATTCTTAGAATAAGGTGTGATGTACTTGGTTTAAAACGTATATCTGATGCAATGGGTTGATGATGATTTGTGATGAGTATGCTTGATGAGGCTTTTATATATGATTGATGTTGAGATGATGTATGAGATGCTATATACAGGTGGTGGTTCACAATATATATGAAAAGATGCATGATGATATGATTGTGATTATGATACTAGGCAGGATGTGTATCTATGTAATGGAACTTGAAATTAGCATTTGTGAGGTTTTGAACTCCAGAGTTTTTGGTTGAATGATTTGCTATTACTTTGAAAGCATGAATGACTTTGCCCAAGTTTCTATGATTAAATCACTTTCTTGCATGTGTCATATCATCAAGGCCATTTTTTATTTAGCCCTTTCTTAGCCAATGCAAAAAGTTTCGTCCCAATTAAAAAGAGAACAATGTGTTCTAACCTTTTTGAACCTAAGCCTTAAACAGTAAGAGAAAACTCTTTTGCAAATCTTTACCTTGAGTTAAGTTGAGAATTATTGTGTGGTATTGATAAAGGTTCAAGTATGGGGTTATTGGGAAAGTTGAAAAAGAAAAGATAAGCATTGAGCTAATGAGTTGACCAAAACATGAAAAGATGAAAAAGACAGAAAAGATAGAATTAGAAGAAAAGCTCAATGCAAAGAAAAGGGAAAGTTGGGGATGAGTGAGATTGGTTATTAAAGAGAGTTTGTGCTTGAACTATGAATGTTGAATAACTCTCTTAACTCAAGAATTTTGTGATCCAGAAAAACCAATGTTCTTCTTGGCCCAGCCTTAGTATAAGCCATGAAAAGTCCTTGTGATGATAACTTGCTTGTCAGTATGATTGATTGTGGTTAAATGAAAGGCAAAGTTAATTTGTGTAACATTGTAATAGTAGAGAGAATGAGTCACCTCAATATACACTTGTGTGCTTGAGTGAAACAGTTTTCTTGGTGAGGAGTAGTTCCAATTATACATGATTGCATTTGTGCTTGGTTAATTGGTCATTCATGATAATGGCATCTGTTGGAAAGATTTTCATTATTTGAACACCATATTGAGTTTAATGGAAGTAACGCATCTATACATCTTGACTGATATTTTTATGATAAGCTGAGAGTGACTACTTGTCTTGGAAGAAAGAGTTTTTGAAAGTATTAATCCATTGTATTGATTGTTTGAAAACTGAGTTACATCTTGTTTTGCTTGAGGACAAGCAAAATTTTGAGTTTGGGGCTGTGATAACGGTTGAAAAACTGTTATTTTAACACTTAATTTTGATATCAAAACACACCTTTTTTGGCTTAGAATGAGCATGGAATCAAGCAAAACACTTAGTTTAGTCAAAAGAGAGTCAAAAGTTGTTTTTAGAGATATTATGCTTGTTTTTGCATTGTTTTGTAGGACTTGATGAGATTTGAGGATGGAAGTGAAGAAGGGAGGACTTAGACTCAAGAAAAGAGGAAAAAACGGAAGAAAAAAAGAGTCAAGTTAACTGCTCAACGTTATTTCCAACGCTGAGCGCCAGTTTCGAAAGTGAGTCCATTATCTCTTGCTTGAACGGTGCCGTTGAGCGTCCAACGATTTGGAGGCAAACCGCTAAGCAGCAGAATGGATCGCTGAGCAGTCGGCGACTTGGATGCAAACCGTTGAGCGGTCAAATTAAGTGCTGAGTGCTGGAATGCTGGGCTTGGGCTTAAATTATGTTACTTTTATGCGTTATAAATATCCCCCGTGCAACCTTCAGAGTAATCTTTTGGCAAGCAGAGACATCAAGAGCACTTCTACACTCCTTGAAGGTGGTTTCTTGGATGCTTAGGCTCCAATTTATCAAATCTAGGGTTTACTCTTTCATCTTTTCCATTAATTCCATCTAGTTTCACCATGCCTATGGTGAGCTAAACCCTTTGTTGTTGGGGAACAATGTAATCCTTTTGAAACTCTCTTATATTGAAATCCTTATTTTATTCATATGCTTGTATTATCAAGTGTTGGATTTCTTATCTATGATTTATGTTCTTATCGTTTAACTCATTCGATAAGAATATATTTGACTTTGTCGATACGGAGACGTACGGGGAAGTCATGAACTGATAGGAATTCCCTTGATTAAGCAATATTGCCTAGAGATAGGGGTAGGACAATCAATTTTTTTTTTTGCTTCTGTAATTTATTGCATTGTTAATTACTTAGGGAGACTAGAGATGGTAAACTAGTAATTAGTGGTAGGCTCTTTTCGCCGAGAGATCGGGTTTAGAGTAGGCTAAGAAAGTTTGTTTGTCAATTGATAATAAAGCGAATTTAATAAGAAAAGTAGATATAAGAGAGTGGATAAGGATGAAATTGTAAACCCGAACAACTCCATTAATTCATATCTTTTCTTTGTCAATTGATTCACTTGCATTTGCATGTCTATTTTCATTTTGCATACAACTATAAAATTATTTCCTTTCCAAGTCTTATGAAATCAATCTACATGAAAGATAAGACCTAAGAGTCCTTTGGGAGAACGATACTCGGTCTTACCGTTTATATTACTTAATAACGATCTGGTACACTTGCTAGGGGCTTAACACTCTACTACTTTGCAAAGGCATTGAGGCATATTGGAAGCCCCCAAAACTAAGACCTCTTGCTACTCCTCACGACATGGTTCAATCCTCTATACTTGAGAATGAAAGACCATTGGAGTTTCAAGATAACTCCCAAGACTAAGATCCTACATTCATTCTAAACAAACTTGAATCTCACCGAGGGATTATATTTTGAATCACAAGGTATAGACAATTTAGATGTTGTTTTAAAATCATCTGACAGAGCTATTAATAAACAAGGAATAGGATTCAAAGCTCAATCTAACAGAACCAATGCTAGGAAATTTACTGATTTAAGTAATCCTGCTAGAAATGCATGTTTCTATTGTAATTGTGTTGGTCATACTGTTAGAGATTGTTATTATAGAAATTGTTATTATAGAAATGTTATTGTTCCTCAAAAAGTATTTGATATCAAATGCACCCTTGTTGACTTAGAAACTTGCTTTAACTCATGATTTTTCTTTAGTTTTGTGAATAAAAGAGTTGAGGACATGTTTTATGATTTTATCATTAAATTCCCTTGATTTTGTAGGTTTTTGGAATGAGTTGAAAGAAAGGTTGAATTATCAAATGGTTGGAGTGTAGAAAAGTCAAACAAAGTGCAGAAAAGTCAACTAGTCAACTAGAAAAGTCAACCAAAATGCTGAAAAGTTGACTAGAGTTGACCAGAGTGCAAAAAGTCAACCAGAATGCAAAGAAAGTCAACAGAACGAGTTTTTGGCCAGTTTGTGCGATTTTTATGATCTGTTTGGGTTTGAACCTGTTTTATGTTATTTTTATGATCTGTTTGGACTTGGACTTGTTTTCTGTTATTTTTAGGGCCTATTTAAAGACCTAGACACTATAGAGAATGTATCTTTTGATGGCTTAAGCACAGAAACACACTTTTCACCCCTTTGGGGTAGATTTGAAGATGGTGACAACTCTCATTTTCTCTTTTTAGGGTTTCTATCTCTTTCATTCCATTATTCACCTAGTTTCTCCATGACGATGGAGGACTAATCTTATTTGTTGCTGGGGAAAGATGTAACCTCTAAGCTCTCTTATATCAAAAAATTTATTTTCTTTATATGCTTGCATATGCTTATTTTATCAATTGTTGGGTTCCTTACCTTTGCTTAATGCTTTTATCGTTTAAGTCATTCGGTACATGTTGTTTGTCTTTATTGATACGTAGACGTACACTAATGTCATGAACTAGGGGGAATTGCTTGATTAGGCTAATACCGTCTAGAGATAAGGGGTAGGATGATCAATTGTATTTTGCTTCCGCTTATCATGCATTTCTAGTTACTAGGGGAGGCTAGAGATAGTAAGCCAGTAATTAGTAATAGGCTATTTTCGCCAAGAGATTGGGTTTAGGGTAGACTAAGAAAGTTTGCATGACAATATGATAAATAAGCGAATTAAATAAGAAGAGTAGATATAAGAGGGTGATTGGGAGGAATATGAACCCTAGCAACAAACCCATCTCATATTATCAACATTATCCATCCACTTTTGTGTTTAACCGCAATTGATCAAATTGCATTAATGTTTATTTTTCAGTATTTTATATTCAAAAATCCCAAAATATTGTTTTTTATAGTCTTGATTGGTTAAGCAAAAGCACAATAGTTTAGTGCCATGAGTCTCTTGGGAAAATGATACTTGGACTTACTATTTTATTATTACTTGATACGATCTAGTACATTTGACAGGGTGTTAACAGAAACCAAAGGAACAAGTAACAAGAACTAACAATCATGGACCCAAAGTCAAATGGGTACCAGACACCAAAACTTAGTTGTTTTACAGGATACAAAGCTGATGCAGTGTGATCTCAAGGATGGATCGATCTGGAATACCTCAAAAATCTTGAGAATCTACAACTGATACAATCTGTATCAATTTATTGCATTATAGCTAAATTACATTGGTTGTTGCTGTGTGATGACTTAATTATATTGTTTGTGAAATTGATTGATTGATTGTGGGTTGAACTCTGCTTTTCATATGTCTTAGTCAACTATGTTATAAATACAGTTAAGTATGTTCCTATCTTCAGTCACTTACGTTCACTATAATCTATTTCGCGCCATTTTTCTTTATGATGTCATTGTTGAACTTTCTCTTATACTAGCACACACTATATTTGTGCATTTCCAATGACCCTTGACTGAACTCTAGGTGTAGTAAACAAATTGAAAAATGGCTTCCAAAACTCATCTTTCAAAAAGTGAGAAAGGGAACTCCACTGCATTGTTCATAGAAATAGTTGTTGAAGACTTAATCGGTAGTAATGTTTCTGAAGAGAAAATACACATGGGGTTTGCAAAAGAAGTCTCTCCACCAAGACACCTGGATCTGAGGCTCTTTGAAAAAGAAAGCTTTATGTTCCCTGAGTGGATTGAGAAACAAAATTTGACTACATTAGTGCAAATGAAAGGAAAATGGTTTCCTGATCTTGTCAGGGTCTTCTATCATCATCTGAGAGTTGTTGATGGAATCATTACTTCAAGAGTCAAAGGTGTTGATATCATTATCAACAATGATATTTGGAGACAAACAACTGGTCTCAGACCAAATGGTTTCCTCTCGCATAAACCCGATTCTCATGTAAATCACTGGCTAAACAAAAAGGATGTGTTTAGAAGTTGGCTCAGGGTTCCTGTTAGTTGAGTTAATTTTAGTTTAAGTAGTTTTATTCTTATATTTCAGTTTTCTAATGTTTTTAAACAATGATGGGTGTCTGTTCTTCTTCTAGGTTGTGGCATCTCTTATATAAAAGGAGTTTAAGTTATTTTGTAAAATCACTTTTGAAAAATATTTGAAATCACCTTTGTGAAATATTTTTTAGAGTTTTGACAAAGTTCTTGTCTTACTTTGGTTCTAATCTTTAAAATATTTTTTTAGTAGTGAATAATCTTGCACTTATCCTTGGGAATTCTCTTGAAGGTGGTGTGTTTTTATATCTATTTCAATTATGAATTTATTTTCTATTCCTTTTTACAAATTGTTCTTGTTTCATATGTTGTTTTCTTGAGTTGCGAAAATGAATGGAATCCATGTTTCTACAATCTTTTAATGTTCTTTAATGGAGTTTCTCTACTGCTAACATTTTTTTAAGTTTATCACAACCCTCTCATCCTTTTAGGGATTGCACCATTTGGCCTATGTAAGGCTAGAGACATGTTAGAGACATGATTATCACTATCATATGTAAGATGGTATAAGATCTCAACTATTAAAGTAATAAATTATGGATGAGGGATGTGAATAAAAAGTATACTAGAGGATTCTCTTTTGGAAGTTGTAGTGGATATGATTGTTGTTTTCAAGTGTGTGTTCACCAATATGTCACACTCAAAAATATGAAGAAGGAAGTAGAAAATATCATAAAAATCACTAGTGGAAAAATGACATTTTATAACGTACAAAAATGACTTTTTATAACGTAGTTACTGGGGACATAGTTCTGGGCGATATGGTAAGTCTGCACATTTTATAAGGTAGCAGAAATTTATTTTATAATATTTTGAACATATTATAACGTAGTTTCTGAAGTCCGTCATAAAATGCGCAGTTTATTATGACAAATTTTCATTTGTCCGTTATAATAAGGTGGAAGGTATTATGACGTAGAAGTTTTTGTACGTTATAATATGTGATCTATTATTTCTATATTTTTTGGATGTTATAATATATGATCAACTTATCATAACGTACATTGTTTAGTACGTCATAATATATGTTTTTGTAAAAAAAAATTGATCATTACATTTGACATCCAATAAAATTATAATAATATATTAAATAAAAAGTTGAGCAATATATAAAAAAATAAATTAACAAAAAATAGTTATGTTGAAAGTGGTGTGAAATAAAAAAATTCCAAGAAGCAACAAAACCATTTGACCCTTTTATGGTCCAAGCAAACAGAGTCGAGCTTGAATGAGGTTACCGTCTTTCTTGATTGCATAATTGCTATTATTTTACGTGTATTTAGGCTAAAGCTAAACTTAAAAATAATTTAATTATAGTAGGATGAATAATGGAAAATTTAAAAGAAGGTCTAAAATAATAATGCTTAATCAGTGTTTTGAAACTAAGTTTAACTATAATCAATCAACTACATATGTTAGTGGATGAATAATAAGACTGGTTCTATTTTTGTTTAATCTAACTTAGTACACATTTGGTAAAGCAAAAGATTTAAAAATGGCAGAAAAAAAGAGCAGAAGTGGCCTCAAAGTTCAGTTATCTTAATCAGTAATACACAACACATTGACCATTGATACACAACATTCATACACAATATTGATTATTGATACACATGGAAGAAACATAATACACAACACTGAATAGGGCGTGCACAAAACACAAAATTCCACCAAAGAATAGGAAGTGATGATGAGTGAAACCACATGAACCACTTGACTTGTTGTTTGATGAAGTTCCTATCACCAGCATGCTCAATCCAACAACTAACATAATCTTGATCAACAAATCGTATATGTTATGAAATTGTTCATCGCACTACAAGATAGAACTTAGAGGCATGGCACTAGGTGTATGTGAACTTTTGTAGATTAAAAATGTGCTATCAGATTTGGGATTTAAACCAAATGAAGTTGTGAGTTTGTAGTGTGACAATATTTTGGCTATTGCAATTGCTCATAATCCTGTTCAACATGATAGAACAAAGCATGTGGAGATTGATAGACATTTCATCAAAGAGAAGATTGAAGTT
>NC_028357.1:18659762-18660823 GCF_000741045.1 Vigna radiata var. radiata
TTTTTTCATTGAATATTTCTGATGGCTTCTTCCGATCACAATCAATTGAAGAAACATGATTCTGGAACTTCCGCTGCTTCCAAGAGTTATATTTCTAGTGTTGCCGGATTTGTGACTAAGTCAGGTATATCTAACTCTGCTCTTAATCTTTTTATTGTTACTAAAGGTAGTGATTGGATAATTGATTCAGGTGCTATTGATCATATGACATTTGATCCTCATATATTTACTANTTTTTCCTCTAATTGTTCTAAAATCGTTATTATCAATGCCAATGGGGTCTCATCTCCTATTGAAGGTATAGGTATTATATCCCTCTCACCCTCTTTATCGATTCCTGATGTTTTATTTGTTCCTACATTAAACTGTAATCTTATCTCCATCAGCAAGTTTACCAAATCACATTCTTGTGTTGAATTATTTTACCCAACCCACTGTCTTTTTCAGAACATCCATTCCAAGGAGAAGATTGCTAGTGGTAGACAGAGTGAAGAAATGTATTATCTTGAAAATGTCTCACAACAAAACCATAAAAGAAGATTGGCTTGTCTTGCGAATGATCACAAACAAGATAAAAACAAAAAAGAAATTTGGTTGTGGCATAAACGGTTGGGACATCCCTCTTTTGGTTATTTAAACAAATTATTTCCATCACTATTTCATAACTGCAATATTTCTGATTTTTTTTGTGAAACTTGTGTTTTGGCAAAAAATCATCGTGTTGTGTTTCCTTTAAGCAATAACAGAAATGATTTTCCTTTTTCATTAATTCACACAGATGTTTAGGGCCCTGCCCCACAATTTACACATAATGGAAAAAAATGGTTTATCAGTTTTGTTGATGATTGTACTCGGGTAACTTGGGTGTATTTGCTAAAACATAAAAGTGAAGTGTGTGATGTGTTTCGTTCCTTTCATCATATGATCGTTACACAATTTAACACACATATTAAAGTCATTGGATCAGACAATGGAGGGGAATATTTTAAGACTGAATTAATAGAGTTCATGAACTCTAAAGGCATCTTGCATCAAACTACATGTCCTTATTCACCACAACA
>NC_028357.1:18661053-18675132 GCF_000741045.1 Vigna radiata var. radiata
GAAAAATAGACATATATTAGAGGTGACTAGATCACTTTTGATAGATGGTAATATCCCATCTCATTTATGGGGTGAGGCTATGAGCTCTATCGTTTATTTAATTAATCGAACCCCTTCTAGTGTGCTTAACTTTCGAAGGCCTTTTGATGTGTTGTCTGATCATTGTATCCTTCCTCCCATAGTTTATTTACCCCCTCATATTTTTGGATGTGTTATATATGTTCACTTACACCCACATCAACGTACAAAGCTTGAAGAACGAGCGATCAAATGTATTTTTGTTGGGTATGGATAAACTCAAAAAGGTTATCGTGCTTACCATCCACCATCAAACAAATTTTATATTTCTATGGACATGACATTTAATAAGCATGAATTTTTTTATTTTGATTCTCCACTTTAGGGAGGCAATGAAAGTGAAGTGCATAATCATGATGTTAGTATGTTTGATTATATATCATCGTGTGAGGATCATTCTGCAGCAAGTGAGCTAATCCTAAATATGGACACTTCTTTTCTGGATAATACAATGTCTTCTGATCATAACCAATTGGCTCAATCTTCTCCACAGGTTCAGCTTGACTCTTCAGAGGTACCTTCTGATCCTATCTTTGACAATACTAATTTAGATGAAATTGATTCTTGTCTGCCTGAAACCACCAGCATGCCAAACACTGAGTCTACTACTGTTCAATATAATCTTGCACCTCGTTCTAACCATGGTCAACCTCCAACTAAATATGAACCAGACCTCCAAGTCAAAGTTAAATATCCCATTAGTAAATATGTGTCATCTCACAGGTTATCTCAATCATATGCATCATTTGTATNTCAATTATCTTCAATTTCTATTCCTAGTAATGTACAGGAAGCTTTGGCAGATCCTAGATGGATCGAAGCAATGGTTGAGGAGATGACGGCTTTAGAAAAAAACAACGCTTGGGATCATGTGTCCTTACCAAATGGGAAGAAAACTGTGGGCTGCAAATGGGTCTTTATAATTAAACAGAAAGCTGATGGAACTATTGAAAGGTATAAAGCACGACTTGTGGCTAAAGGTTACACTCAATCTTATGGTGTAGATTACCAAGAGACGTTCGCACCGGTAGCCAAGCTCAATACTGTGAGAATACTTTTGTCGCTAGCTGCAAACCAAGATTGGCCTCTTCTACAATTTTATGTGAAAAATGCTTTCCTACATGGAGAAATTTCAGAAGAAATTTATATGGATTCTTTACCAGACATGACAGATTCAAATGGAATGAAGGTTTGCAAATTAAAGAAGGCTTTATATGGATTAAAACAATCCCCAAGAGCATGGTTTAGAAGGTTTACCAAGTCTTTGAAGGTGTTTGACTATAGAGCAAGTAACTCTGATCACACCTTATTTTTGAAGAGAAGAAAAGAAAAAATTACAACTTTGATTACATATATAGATGACATGATTGTTACAGGAAATGACCAAGATGAGATCTCTAGTTTACAACAATACCTTGCATATGAATTTGAGATGAAACAACTTGGAAATCTCAAATATTTTCTGGGTATTGAAGTAGCTAGATCAAAACATGGTATTTTCCTATGCCAAAGAAAATATACCATTGACTTACTATCTGAAACTGGGTTGCTTGGGAGTAAACCAGCTNATACACCAATTGAACAAAATCATAAACTCTTTCAATGCTCAAATTCAGCAAGCATAGACAAAGGGAGATACCAAAGACTGGTAGGAAAATTAATTTATTTGTGTCATACACGTCCAGATATCTCCTATGCAGTGAATGTTGTTAGTCAATTTATGCATGACCCACGAAAGCTTCATATGGATGTTGTTGAGAGGATTTTGAGATATTTGAAGTCCGCTCCTGGTAAAGGAATTTTGTTCTCAAGTAATGGAAACTTGAAGGTAGAAGGGTTCCCTGATGCAGATTGGGCAGGTTCAAAAGATGATAGAAGATCTACCTCTAGATACTTTACTTTTGTTGGAGGAAATCTTGTAACATGGTATCAGAGTTATGGTTAGAGCCTATTGATGGGTGTCGCACCCCATGCAAAATTTAATGTGCATATGAGAAATGCAGTATAGCTAGGAAATGACTCCTAGGTCGTTTCTCAAGGACCAAACTGTGCTTCGAGAAGTAGGTCTCACACGAAGTGGGGAGGGGGGGGGGGTTGAAAGTGTTTTTGAAACGAGAATTAATCTCAATTAAAATGCATGGAAATTAAACACAATAAAATAAGATAGAAAACATTAAAATGTAAGTTAAAATTAAATAAAATAAAATAAAAAAAATAAGTAAATTACTAAATAAAACGAACCTAGTGCCATTTAATTGCAAGCTACGGCTAATTGATGAAATTCATATTGTGACAGGAAATAAAAAAAATATGTAATGCTTGAAGTAATAAATATAATGCAATGCTTCATGGAAATGGCAGAAGAAAGAAAAGAAAAAAAAAAAACTTGTGAAGTAAACCGTGTGTCGCCGCACCAACTCCCAACATTGCCTCCAACTAATATTTTTCTTACTTCAGCAAAAATGAATTGGATGGTATCCCAATAAAAGAAATCACGTGCTACACCTTAGGGCTCTCCCATCAAGAAACGTTGCCACCCAATAAACAAAAGGTAAAAGAAAAAAAAATGCTTCTTCATATTCAAGAATGAAAAACTGTGAACATTCTCCATATCTCTCCAAGAAAAAAAAAACATTACAAAATGAAACAACCCCCTCAGCAAAGAAAACGTCCCAGCCTCTAATATTCAAGGAAAAAGGTGCCAAAAATAAATCAACAAAAATCTAATACTGGGAACATGCTTCAGAGAAAAGGAACTCTCTTGGACGTCCATGCCTCGGGATGCATTTAAGCCAATAATACCCATGTTTTTAAATGAAGAAAAATGAAGAAGAAATTGCAAATGAAATCACTGTGCAGTTACTTGTGGAAGAGAAGAAATAAATGGCATCAAAAGTAAATCCCAGCACCGAGCACCTATATTTACCCCATCAATTCACTTTTTCATTCCTAAAAGAAATAAAAGCAATAAATTACTACAGCTATCCAGCTGCCAAATATAAGAACGTCCCATCACATAGACTCCCATTTAATCCACTTATCACTCATTCAAAGCAAAAGAAATGTACGTTGAAGTTGTGGCACCAATTGCTCATCTTTCCATCAATTAAGGAAGCAGCAAATAAAGAAAGAAAATGGATCACTGCCCTCTCCTTGCCGTGACCGAATGGGTTTCCCAAAATGAAAGCAATACCAATTTTTATCATTCATCCAAAGTCAAAAACGGTAAACATGGTTTCCTGAGAAGAGATGTAAAAACGTTTCCAGCAAAGTTCCTAGAGAGAAAAAAAAAATGACGGCTGGTTTTTGCAATGTCCCCTCTCTAGGGTTGTGTGTCTTAAAATGGGTGGGGTCCACCCTAAAACCCTAGGGTGACAAGTGTCACACTACAATTTGGACCCATCATAAATTTTGCCAACATTGGCCCAATGTGCACAAGTTTAATGAAAGTTTTCTAGACTACTAATTTACAATGTAATTAAAATTTGAAGTGCCTAATTGTAGAGTCTTGAATTATTTTGTCTCCTCCCAATGCTCCAAAATATATCTCCAAAATTTTCCCTGCAATTAAGAATGCAAATAATTATCTCAGAATATTCAAATTAATTAAAATTAGAATTTCCGGTCAAATTAAGCATAATTAGGAAAAACGGGAAAATATCGGACAATTAAGCACAATTCCCTGATTAAATTCGGTACAATAAGCTAAGTGAAATCAATAAAATATTGACTCATCACCTATCCTAGCGATATTTGTTGGGCATATTGTTCCACCCGCTATTGGGCCGTTATCGGACCACCCATTAATATCTAGTCTCACGCTCGAGATGTATATACCTCGGTGTGAGGGGGGTGTGTTGGAAGTCCCACATCGACTAGAGATAAATATATATATATATATATATATATATATATATATATATATATATATATATATATATATATATATATATATATATATATATATATATATATATATATATATATATATAAGTAGGGTGCAGACCTCCCCTTACAAGCCGGTTTTGTGGGATTGAGTTAGGCCTAAAACCCACTTCTAACATATTATACATTTAAGATTTCTTCAAAAAAGAAGGAGGCATTACCATGTTAAAATGAGATAAGCTATTGAGAGTTGTCCATTGCGAGAAGCCTTATCAGGCTGTGGTTGAGAACAAAGGCAACTGAAGCCACCAACAAAATTCAGTATAACATGAGCTAATGCCAAAAGCACTGCTGCAGCCAACCCTAGCATGAATGCCTTATGTCTTGGACCTTTACACTCAAATATCCACAATGTTAAGTGCTTAACCTGTTCAATTGGTTAAAAGCTAAAACAACTATTCCATCTGTATACAAACTTAAAAAACAAAACATGTTCTTCGAGCATACCTTATTTTGTGCAATTTCAGCTTCAATGCCTAGAATCCCAGCTGCAATATCCATGACCACAAGCAAGAGGCACAAAAAAATGCCTTGTTATTGAGTTCCCCTTCACCAATTAGTTGAATTATATTTTTCCAATGAAAATAAAGAATAGACTAACTACTTATAAATTCTCAGTAAGAAAAATGTCTAGTATTTTTTAATGAAAATGATGAATCATACCACTTGAATATATGTTCTTAGATCTATATATATGTATATCTATATCTTCACCTGGGAACAGGAACTAGAATAGTCTACATATGCCTACATATACTCTAAATAGTAGATATCAAATAGAATGATCTAGTCTTAACTGCCAAGTGTAGGAAAAGGAAAACAATGCAAGAGTGCAACTCACATGACTAGCACCTAAGATTAAGACGCGCTTAATCCTAATAATTTGAAATATCATATTTCTTGAAATAAAAGAGTTCAGTCAACTGCTATGAGCCAACTATTACTGTCAATTCTTTTTTAAGGTTCACAAGTGCTTTTATTCAATGTATTAATTAACTAAAATGGAAGACAAAGAACAACGAATTACCAATGGGAACAATGGCTTAAGCCAATGCATTTTTCTCTTCCAACTCTAAAGCAGCTGGAGTTGAATCCTCCAAATTCTAATTAGCAAGAAAAATAAGTGAAAACTGTTAGTGCAACTAAAGCAACGTTCTTGTGGATATAGCATTACTAGTACAACCAGTCAGCAATCCGAATTATATCAAAAACAGGGCTAGTACAAGCACAAAAAGATAAATTAATTACCAATAGATCAGGTGGTGGTTGCACTAGTGGTGCTTCCACTTTCACAGGTTCAGTAAGAGGAGGTGGAGGTGGAGGAGGTGAGGGTGAAGGTGAGGGTGGACATTCCTCCTGCACTTTTGTTGTCTTTTTATCTTCAATAGCTAAAACTTCTTTGTTTTCAATAAACTGCTTTCAATCAGAGTATGGAACCACTAGTTGGTAAAACAAATTTATGTGGCCTATATATAGCAATGCATTTTAGTGAATAAATGAAACACTTTTAAAGGATTGTAACGACACACAGCTTCTTGAAACAAGTGAAAGGAGAAAAACTATGTTGGTGACAAACACCTAAAGCTAAAATACTAATATAATATTATTGTTTCTACAAATATATGAAAATTCATTGCTGAAAGACAAAACGTAGTGTGTGTAAAACCAACATCGAATGTTTCTTAAGGTAATGGAAAAGATTTCCAAAATGTTTTATTGGGCAGAATAACATACCTCAAAGAAAACTCTGAGGCTATGTTCTTTTGTAGGGATTTGGAGGAGATGATTTGGGGGAGATGATTTGAGTGGATTTGAGAGTAATTTTTTTGTTGTTTTTTTGAATGGATTTATGGATAATTGAGAGTGGATTTGAAAGTAAAGTTTGTGAGAATTAGTGTAGAAGTTGATTGACGTGACATATTAAAAAAAATTGTGTAATTGATAAAAATTGAAGATTACCAAAATACCCCTAATTATTAAAGTAATATAAAATTGTAATTATTAATTTTATATTTAATTGTAAAAATGTTTATAAAGAAAAAAAATTAATATTAATTATTAAGAATGTTTACTTTAATTTTTTTATCTCAAAAACTATTTTTTAGAGTCCATCCATGTATTTCTTAAAATTGAAGGAAATTTGCAGAGCATTTTTAGTTATGGAGGAGTTGCTTAAAAAAATTTAGTTATTCGAAGGTGTGACATTCGAAGCAACAGCCACTTATTAATCCTGATTGATGATATTATCTAAAGTTGGGAAGTCTTTTTAATTTAATAAATATTAATGTACAATGGAAATGAATGTATAGTTTGTGAACCGTAATTGGTGTTCCCACGTGCATGGTTGATTTTAGAAACTAATAAGGGCAAACCTGATATTTTACTTCAAATCAGTGCAAATCTCACCATAATTGCACGGAATAAAAAATGAATGCATCTCGCAAATCAGCTTAAATCTATCGTCGCAAATTCCACCAAATGAACACAATTTAATTCGCAAATCATTCCTCGCATTTCCACGTGAACAGGAACATCCGCTGAAACGAACACAGCGTGACAGTCTCTCAGCCTGGATTTGTATGAAAGATCTTTAGCGTTACTGTATAGATGAAGTTAAAAATAGAAAAAGAAAAGTAGACCATTACAGATACCTGCTGCCCAACCCTCTTGTATATAATATGTCTTAAATTTATTTACATGTTTATCACCGCGTTTCATATTATAACTGATTTACAAAACTACATTATAATCCTATTTTTATTGCCATACTGCCACCGGTCAACCTATTATGATGGATAATTTTTATCCATCATAATAAACTCGTTATAAAAAGGTATTTTTCCACTAGTGAATGAATGATTGAATTTAGTATTGTTATTAAACTCAATCAGTTTAATTATTTGGTATAGGTGACTAATGACACATTATGTGAACACATTTATAGATTTATTGTACATCAAAAACACTTTTCCTATGATTTATTTTAACTTGTCAACTCATTCCATTTCAGTAGTAATAAATTAGGTTTAATGTAGATTTGCTTAAGTTTGTATTTTTAGCTAATCTGACATTTCTTTTGTAACATCTAAAAAATATAGTATAAAACTATATAAAAGTGTCATCACAATTCTGATATTATAAACAATTGTAGATATAATATAGAGTTTAACTTACAGTTATCCAAAAACAACTATAAAGTTGAAAACTTTATATACAACCTGAAAACTCAAAGCTATCTACAAAACTGACATAAACTAATATACTCAGTACCTTCCTTGCCATCAAGAGCCTGCTCCACAGAGATCTCCTCGCCCTCTGCTCACATCCACCGGATGATCATCGCTAGGAAGAATAATGAAAAAACATTCAATTAACATAACAAATAGAAGGGTAAACTAGATAAACAAGAAAGAATCATATTAAATCAAGTAATTAAACAAATTTCACCCCTCAATTCAAGAGGGTAAAATACACTACGATCACTACAACATCTCACACTCTACAAGACTCATCCGGATTTGGATATGAATGTCGAATTATTGGTAGTCTATGCATTTGTATGGTATTGCACGCACTGTCTAACACCATACAAGGTTAGTCAATTCCAGTGTCTAGACTAAATTCAAAGCCTATAACAAAAACCTCTCGCTACTCTCTGATAACGATTGGAAAACCGATATTTTTATACTTAATTTTGATACTTAATGCACTCGTTTTTACTTAGAAACTTGCTTGGACTCATGATTTTGCTTTAATTTTGTGAATAAGAGAGTTCAATATATGCTTTATGATTTTATCACTAAATTCCCTTTATTTTGTAGGTTATTGAATTATTTGAAAGAAGGGTTGAAGTATCAAAGAGTTGGAATGCAGAAAAGTCAACCAGAATACAAAGAAGTCAACCAATCAACCAGAAAAGTCAACTAGTCAACTAGAATGCTGAAAAGTCAACCAGAGTGCAGTTTTTTAGTACCGCATGTAGCGTTGAGCGCTAGCTTTCTCGCTAGTTTTTCACTGTTTTACACCTGGGCAACACCATTGGGCGTCATTCTGAGTGTTGCACCTACCGTTGAGCGGTAAAGTGTCGCTGAGCGACATTTTCATAGGCCTGGGCCAATTTTTTTGTTATTTTTATTATCTATTTAAAGACCAGACGCCCTACAGAATGTATCTTTTGATGGCTTAAGCAAAAAAACACATTTTTCACCATTTTGGGGGTGATAACGGTCTAAAAACCGTTATTTTCATACTTAAATTTGATATTAAAACACACCTTTTATGGCTTAGAATGAGCTTAAAATCAAGTAAAACAATTAGTTGAGTCATTTAGAGTCAAAAGTTGGTTTTAGAGGTATTATGCTTGTTTTTACATTGTTTTGCAAGGTTTTGAGGTAATTTGAAGATGGAAGTGAAGTAAGGTGGACTTGTGCTCGTGAAAGATGAAGAAAAAGGATGAAAAGAAGAGCCAAAGGAATCGCTGAGCGCCAGAGCGGACCGCTGAGCGCTAGTGCGATTAGAGGCAAACCGCTGAGTGGTCAAACAGGGCGCTGAGCGGTTGAACAATTAGAGGCAAACCACTAGGCGGTCCAATTAGGCGCTGAGCGGTTGTCTGCTGGGCTTGGGCTTAAATTCTGTTATTTTTCTGTGTTATAAATAGCCCTAGTACGACTTGAAACAGGAATCTTTGGCAGAGGGAAACGTCCACAACAGCTCTACACACCTTGGAGGTTGTTCTTTGGATGCTTAGGCTCCAAACTACTCAATCTAGGGTTTATTCTTTCATTCTTCCATTATATTTCATCTAGTTTCACCATGATAATGGTCAACTAAACCCTTTGTTTTTGGGGAACAATGTAATCTTTTGAAACTCTCATATATCCAAATTCTTATTTAATTCATATGCTTGATTTATCAATTGTTTGGTTCCTTTTATCGTTTAACTCATTCGGTAAAAAGATATTGGCCTTTGCCGATACAGGAATGTACGGGGAAGTCATGAATTGATAGGGAATTCCTTGATTAAGCAATACTGCCTAGAGATAGGGGTAGGACAATCAATTGTATTTTGCATCTGCAGTTTAATGCATTATTAATTACTCAGGGAGACTAGAGATAGTAAACTAGTAATTAATAGTAGGCTCTTTTCGCCAAGGAATTGGGTTAAGGGTAGGCCAAGAAAGTTTGCATGACAATTCGATAATAAAGCGAATTAACTAAGAAAAGTAGATATAAGAGGGTGGATAAGATGAAAATGTAAACCCCAACAACTCCATTCATTCATATCTTCTCCTTGCCAATTGATTCACTTGCATTTGCATGTTTATTTCTGTTTTGCATTCACACTACAAGTTTATTTCTTTTCAAGTCTTATAAGATTAATTTACATGAAAGATAAGCCCTAAGAGTACCTTGGGAAAATGATACTCGGACTTACCGTTTATATAGTACTTGATAACGATCTGTTACACTTGCCAAGGGTTTAACAAGTTTTTGGCGCCGTTGTCGGGGACTCGTGGTTTATCTTTTCAAGTAGTGTAAATTGATTAAATTTGACTTGTCTGTATATATTTTGTTTTTTTTTTTGTTTTTTTTATTATTTTTTATATAAAAGTGCTTCTAGGGTGTTTGTTTCTTGTTTATGCAGGAGACCATTCATACTAGAAGTAAGAAAAACCAGCAACCACTTCTTGAAAGACTTATAGACAGGAGAGGAAAAAAAATTAGACGTCCATCTAGAGAATTGTTTCCTTCTCCAGAAAGATTGTTACAATCCTCACCAAAGCAAAGATTAGAAGAGACAGCAGAAGAACAACCTCCCCCCAGACACACACTTGCTGATGCATCTAATGTTGTGGGCCCATTTCGCTTCAATAGTATAGCCATGCCCAGGGATAATATGACCAATATGGTAATGAACCCTGTGTTGATTCATCTTGTACAAGGCAACCAATTTCACAGTTTGTCAAATGAAAATCCTTATGATCATTTGACAACGTTTAGTGAAATTTTCAATACTGTGAATATGACTGGAGTATCTAATGATCGGGTAAAGCTTACCTTGTTTCCGTTCTCATTGGGAGGCAATGCTAAGACATGGCTAAATTACTTTCCAGAAGGAACTTTCACTTCATGGTAAACTGTGGCATCAAAATTTGTTAATAGATACTTTCCACATTCGAAAGTCACCCAAGGAAGGTTGGAGATCTCCTCGTTTCAACAGGTGATGAGTCAATATTTTATTGATTTCACTTAGTTTATTGTGCTAGAATTAATCAGGGAATTGTGTTTAATTGTCCGATATTTTCCCGTTTTTCCTAATTATGCTTAATTTGACCGGAAATTCTAATTTTAATTAATTTGAATTTTCTTAGCTAATTATTTGCATTATTATTTTCAGGGAAAATTTTGGAAACACAATTTGGGACATTTGGAGTGCTATCAAATAATTCAAGACTCTTGTTATAGACATTTCAAATTTAATTACTTTGAAACTTAGTAGTCTAGATAGTTTTTAATTAAATTTGTAAACTGTGGGCCAAATTTTGACAAAATCATGTTGAGCCCAAATAGGAAAAATGACATGGCACCTAGGGTTTTTCAATTAGGTGGACCCCACCCTATTTTAAGTGACACACGGCCTTGTAATGCTGTAGCCGTCACTTGGGGGGAATTTTGGGGGTCTCGGCATTTTTGATAAAAGGGCAGCCGTGTCACACTTTGGGAGATTGTAGGGGAACATTTCTTTGAAGGCCTTGGGAACATGTTCAGACGGATTGGCATGGGTTAATGAGAAAGCATATTTCATTTTTCCTTTTTATTTTTGTGTGCAATTGCTGCATGGAACATGGATTTTGCTAGAACATTTTCGGTAGAAATGAGAATGAGTTCACGGGTATTTATCTAGTCATTCACGCTGCAACATTTAACTATTCCCTTTCCTTTTTATTGTCTTTCCTTGCTTTTAATTAATAAGGAACTGCTCACGGTCACATTGCATTAACGTTTCAGCCTTGGAAGGTTCTCTTTTCTTTTGAAGAATTAGGAGTAATGAGTGGTCAAATCACCTAGAATTTGTAAAGTATATTTCAACGTTTTCTATTTAGCAAAGGGGCTGACGACATTGCATTTGTTTTTACATTACTTTTTCATTATGTTTTCAAAAGTGATTTAGGTGATATATGGTGATGGGACGTGATAGTTGCCATAGGTGTAGGCTATTTCTTTCCTTTCTTTCCTTGAGAATTAGAAGTGATTGGATGGGTGCAGTTGGATGAGCTACGGCCAGCACATATAAATGAGAGAGAGGCACGGAATGGTGACGATGAGTTGTGCTGTCACGGGTTTGATACCCTTCTTTGGTGGGAAAATACTGCACCCATTTCTTGAGAATGGAGCACACGGTCTGGGATAAAAAATGTTGGAACACATTTCATTTTTATTCCATTTAGGAAAGTAAAAAGGTCATTCATTTCTCCATTTTAGTGCACATGATGTCACGTGAATGATAGATAAAAAAATATGTTGCTTATTTTCCTTAGCTTTAAATTAGTTTGCATTGTAGGATTAGTTGTTTTTAATTTCTTTAATTTAGTTTTGCATTTAATTTAATTTAACTGTGTTTAGATATTTGTTTAGCCTAGTATTTGGTTTAGCATTTTCACTCTCTGGACTCGATTTTAAAAAAATAACTGCAACCATACCAGAGGTCCAAATGCTACGTTTTATATATCACATGAAAGATAATTGAGTCTACTTTCCAGGAAAAAAAACCTCATCTCATTTAGAGCTCTGTAGAAAAGGTTATGGGTAAAACATTGAGCAAAGGTCAGAGCTGTCCAGTTCCAGCGTGAATTTTCGTAATTACTGTAGCAGTTTCGTTTTTACTGTTTTAATTTCATTTTCGTACACGGTGAAACCTTTTCAAACCCCCGCCCCCTTTTTGTGTTAGACTTGACTCTGAACTGCAGTTGGTCCTTGAGAGACGACCTAGGGGTCATTCCCTAGCATTATACTGCATTTCTATATTGCAATCAAATTTGATTGGGCGGCGACACCCATCAACAGGGTATGGAAGAAACTCTCGGACAAGCTTGGGATAGATTTAAAGGCCTATTGAGGAAGACGCCAGTCCATGGGTTTGACAAGACAACTCTAGTTCTTGCATACTGATGAGTCGTTATTTCTTGAACTGTATTTAGTTTATTGCACTTAAATAACCAGGGAATTGTGTTTAATTGTCTGTTATTTCCCCGTTTTTCCGAATTCTGCTTAATTTGGTCGNAAATTCGTATTTTCACTAATTTGAATTTTCTGAGCTGATTAATTGCATTTTTTGGGTGCAGGGAAATTTTGGAAACATCATTTGGAGCATTAGGGAAGGTGACGTGATCATTCAAGACTCAACATTTAGTCACTTCCATTTTAATTAAGTTGTAATTTCATTTTTAGAAACTTTAATCAAGCTTAAGTGCATTTGGGTCCTTTTTGGTGGCAAAATTGTAGAAGCCCAATGTGTGGGACACTTTGCATAGACCCTAGGCTTTTCTTAGAGGTGGACCCCACCATTTTAAGTCTTGGAAGGCATTTTAGAATGGCAAGACCGAGACACACACTTCTTGTCTCCACTTTTCATTTCACTTTGCATGTATGAACTCTCTCTTGGAGACCATGTAGGGTTTTACGTTTTTGGAGCTATGGCATGACCAAGATCATATTTTTCTTCTTCTCTTACTTAAATCTTGTTTATCTTTGCTTGGTGGAAGTGAATCCCTCACCCATTTTCCTTTCATTTCTTCTTGAAGTTGAGAGCATAAGCTTGAGTCTTGAGGTGGTTTCTTGCATTTTTCATGATGGGTCTTTGGTTTGAATGAAGAGCTATTTCGTTTTTCTCCTTCTTTGCTGCCATATTTTCATATTTACTTTGAGTTTCTTGGATTGGATGATGAAAACAAAGTTTTTGATGGGTGTTGGAGTGAGTTGGTGTATGGGTGTTTGAGTTTTGAACGCTTTCTTCTTGCATTTTGTTTTTTATGTTTGGAAACATATTTTGAGCTGGACTTTGTGCTTGATGATGGTGGTTGGACGGTAATGAAAAGAGAGCTAGGGATTCCATTTTATTTTCATTAAAAGTTTAAAGAAAAGTGAGTGTTGAAGTTGAGTTGATGAGTAGAAGTTTGGGTTTATTGTTCTTGTGCTCATTTGCATTTTGAACTTTGGTTTCTTGAGTGTAGGGACGATAATGTGAAGTGAAGAAAAGATTTTGATGTTTGTCTTGGTGGAGAAACCGAAGAAAGAGGTTGGAAGGAAGAGAGAATTTGCATTTAATTTTTTTACCTCATTTGGCCATGCACATGAAGGGCACATTTTCCATAGAAAGAATCTTTCCTTATGGGTGTTGACCCCTTTGCTTGCAATATTCGAGACTTACCTTGTGGTGGAGTGATGGGCTGTCGCAACCCATACAAATTTAATTGCATATTAGAAATGCAGTATAGCTAGGAAATGACTCCTAGGTCGTCTCTCAAGGACCAATTTTGCGGTTCGAGAATCAAGTCAAACACGAAGTGGTGAGGGTTTGTGAATGCGGATAAACTAAATTAAAACACGGATGCAACAGAAATGTAAAAACAGAATTGCAAAACGAAATCACATACAAAATAAAAACGGTTGGTCATTAACTTAATTACAATGTTTCCAATCACAGATCAACAAAATAAAGTTACGACTCAAACTTCTAATCCAACAAAGTTAACTAACTAAGCGAAGGTTAACCCTATTCTCATAAAAGCAAACTAAGCGAACACAGTGTTAATATCAAATCTAAATTACATAATTCAGTTACATCAACTAAGCGAAGATGTAACACCAACTGGGCAACTAAGCGTATACCCAATTGCAAATGCAAAAATAGAATTCACATTAACCAAGTCAGAGTGCACAGACAATCACAATTCAAGAATCTCAAGGAAACAGTGCAATATCGTCAATGACCAACCAAACTAATTTAAGCTACCATGGAAATTAAATTAACACAACTAGAAACCTTAGACAACATTT
>NC_028357.1:18676532-18690109 GCF_000741045.1 Vigna radiata var. radiata
AAACCCTAGGGTCTATGCAAAGTGTCCCACACATTGGGCTTCTACAATTTTGCCACCAAAAAGGGCCTAAATGCACTTAAGTTTGATTAAAGTTTCTAAAAACGAAATTACAACTTAATTAAAATGGAAGTGACTAAATGTTGAGTCTTGAATGATCACGCCACCTTCCCTAATGCTCCAAATGATGTTTCCAAAATTTCCCTGCACCCAAAAATGCAATTAATCAGCTCAGAAAATTCAAATTAGCACAATTATGAATTTTCGACCAAATTAAGCAGAATTTGGAAAACGGGGAAATAACAGACAATTAAACACAATTCCCTGGTTAAATTTGGTACAATAAGCTAAGTGAAATCAATAAAATATCGACTCATCATGGAGAATGCTTTGTGTTTGCTTTCTTACATTTGACCTTGCTTATGTGGCACAATGGTAGAAGAAGTTGAGCACCTTTTTGACTTGTGGACCTTTTAGAAGCATTCTTTGCACCCAACAATTGTGTGGCTCGGCAATTTGGAGTCTTGGTGTGTGTGAGTTACGTTCTTTGCTGCATGGTTGGAGAGAGAACATGGTTTTATTGTTTGATNAAGGCACATGCTTATTTCCTTGGAGAATGAAGCACATGGGACAAGAAGACTATGCATTGAATTGTTTATTGAAGGAAGAAAGTCAAATTTGGTTGGTGTGCATGGGACCTCACGTCCTTGAAGGTCTTCTTAGGCCATTTTCATTTTCAATTTCTTTATTTGGTGTACACTTGGTCACATGAATTTCTAGGAAAAAGTTGTGTTTGCTTATTTTTTTTGTTTTAAATTAATTTGCATATTAGGATTAATTGCTTTTGATTTCTCTAATTTAGTTTTGCATTTAATTTAATTTAACTGTGTTAGGTAGTTGTGTGTTGCCTTGTTGGGGTCTAGTATTTTTAGTTTCTTTAATTTAGTGTTGCATTTTAGTAATTTTAACTGTGCTAGATATTTGTTTGTTACAGTGTTAGGTTTACTATTTTCATTTACTTTGATGCTCTCTATTATGTTGGGTTTATTGTTTCAGTTCACTATGATGTTTATTCTGTCAGGTTTCTTTATTTTCCTACAATTCCAATTTTCTCACTTGCTTTAAAGATAGTTCGGTCTCAATGTAGAACCGTTCGATCATCTCTAGGACTGTTAGGTCTTCATGCTTTGTTCAATTTATTTTTGTCATGTTTGCAATTATGTTTGGTTGTATTTAATTTCCAGTTCTAATTTAATTTAATTTTCCTTGCAAGAACACTTTAAACCCCACCCCCCCTTTGTGTTAGACCTAATTCCTGAACCATGGTTTGGTCCTTGAGAGATGACCTAGGAGTCACTTCCTAGCTATTAACTGCATTTCTTATATGCAATCAAATTTGTATGAGCTGCAACACCCATCACATACCTTGGAGGACTAAATACATAGTCAAAGATGATGCTAGATGCCTCAGTTGGAGGTGACATCAAGAAAAAGACTAAGGATGAGGCCTATGAATAGATCGAGAGTGTGGCTGTAAACGAATAGGAGACTTATAGTGAGACGGGCGCACCAATGCAGAAGAGGGGAGTTTTGCATTTGCCGGCTGATGATGCCATGTTAGTTCAAAATAATCTTCTGACTCAGAAATTGGAAAATTTAATGAAGATTTTGTCTCAACTTCCAAAGGAGATTAGGAATGTCTCCCAAGCTCAACAATTTTGCGATTTATGTGGAGGTGACCATATCAATGGTCAATGTGTTCTGCCAGGAGCAATGCAATAGGAGGCAAATTATATGGGTAACAAGTTCCAATATAGGCAAGGGAATTTCAACCAAGGCAACTCTAGCTAAGGTTGGAAAAACCATCCTTGCATTGGGCAATCTCAAAATAACCCATCTGGGCCAGCAGGAGGCTTCCTTAACAACAGACCACAACAACCATCACCCTTATGGCAGTAGGTGAATCATTTGACATAGGCTGTCAGAGACTTAAATGACAGGTTTGACAAATTCTTAAAGGTTTATGAGTCTCAACATGCGAGTGACCAAGCTAGTTTCAGATCTTTGGAGATGCAAATCGGTCAACTATCAAAAAGGGTGGACACCACAGAAAAAAATCAATTTAGGGCTAATACTGATGTTAACCCTAAAGAGGAGTGCAAAACTGTTGTGACCAAGAGTAAAAGGAAAGCAGAAAAGGAAGTTGTTGAAAAAGAAAGTAGTGAAGAGGAAGAAGAAAAGGAGATTACTGAGCTGGAAAGTAGTGAGGGTGAAGAAGAAGAAGAGAGAGAGAGAATAAATGGTCACAATGAGCAATTTAGAGAGAAAGTGACTTTGGTTCCTTTAGTGATTCAGTGGATTCCTGTTCATTCCAAAAGATTAAAATATTATCTTGGAGATGTGGTAGATTTAGATGAAGAAGAAGAACAGGAAGTACATGTGCAACCTAGAAAGAAACATCATCCACCTAAAATGAAGGATCCAGGGTGGTTGACTCTTCCATGTGTTATTAATGATGTGGATATAGGAAGAGCTATGATAAATTCTAGATCTAGTATTAATATGATGCCTTTGAGTTATCTGAAGAAAATTAAAAGGCTAGTATTAAAACCATCTAATATTTCTCTAACAGTTGCAGATGGTTATATTAAGAAGCTAGTTGGTATGGTGGAGGATGCAATTGTTCGTATTGAGCAGTTGAAGTTCTTGATTGACTTTGTAGTCGTGGATATGGAGAATGATGGAAGAATTCCATTGATATTGGGAAGACCTTTTATGAGGACTTCTAAAATGGTTGTTAGAATCCATGACGGGAGAATCATGCTAAGGGATCAAGAATAGGTGTTAATGTTCAATGGCTTTAAAGAGAATAAGATGATGATAAGGAAGAGAGCCAAATTCAGAAAGTCAAGGGGAAGAGCTGCAGCAGAAGAATCTGAAGGTACTAATACTGACAATTGTACTATTTTGTAGGTACCTAAGGATGAAGAGGTAGATAAAGGAGGAACAATCCACTCAAAGGACACACCACTCCCACCTGGATCAAAAGTAAGATACAAGAATAGGGAGTAGATTATGAAAAAGCTTAAAGAGGAAGGAGTGGTGGAGATTAGAAGACCATACTTCAAAGAAATCAGAAAGGTGGACAGAAGACAGTTGATAAGTTGGTGCATTGAAGACACCAGCATGAAAGAGAAGATGTGATTTGCTGGAGGAAATTTTATGTGTTGTAAAACATTAGTTTTATTTTTATTATATTTTGGACATGTAATTTTTGGATATTTTAAACAATCTTTGGGTAGCATCTACTAAGGGATGCTAATTTTTAAATGTATCTACTAAAGGATACAGGTAAGCACACCAACTGAAAGGTGTTGAGAGGAACTTACTGATGAGTGCTAGAAGGTTTGGGTCAGGCTCGTGTTGTTAAACAAGCGCTACCTGGGAGGCAACCCAGTTGATTATTTTCTTGTTTTTAACTCTGTTCTAGTGCATGAATTGAACGTTGCATATGAGAGGGGAAGGGCATATAAAATTGAGAGTTGAAAATCAAGTGCTATAGATTTAAACACGCTAAGGCAATGAAAGAAGAAGAAAGTTTGCATGACAATTAGATCATAAAGCGAATTAAATAAGAAAAGTAGATATAAGAGGATGGATAAGATGAAATTGTAAACCCCAATAACTCCATTCATTCATATCTTCTCCTTGCCAATTGATTCACTTGCATTTGCATGTTTATTTCTGTTTTGCATTCACACTACAAATTTATTTCTTTTCAAGTCTTATAAGATTACTTTACATGAAAGATAATGCCTAAGAGTCCCTTGGGAAAACGATACTCGGACTTACCGTTTATATATTACTTGAGAACGATCTGGTACATTTGCCAGGGGCTTAACAGCTGACATTACAAATAAATTAGCACAACTTAACATAATAGACTGTATTAAAGTAAATGAAAATAGTGAGATAATTTGATGACTAAACGCACCATCCAACGGTGATAAAAAAGCTACCCTATATAGACCGAATGGTCTATATCAAGCAAATTCGTAAGCACAAATTGCGATAAACCTGGAAAGCACACAGTAGCAGTAATAAAACTTCAATGGCAATAGCGCGCGAACTAATGGAGATGCACGCCAGTGGGAATAAAAGAAGTAACAATTAGCTAATAATTAAAATGAAATGCAGTTTAAAAGTAAAATGAAATTCCCAAAGTACGTGAATCAATTTATTTGCAGCTGAAATGAAATAGTTGGAATGAAAAGTTCTAAACACACTTAACAAGCTAATGCACCGAGAAATCAACAAATGCAATTGAAAGTTAAATTTCTATGCAAATTAAAATCAAGTTACATCTCCTTCCATAAGCAAAAATGCAAAATGCAGCTATGTGCTTTTTCTCCGTGGCGGCTCTGCACACACCATCTCGTTGTGCGAATCCTCAGACAGTGAGCCAACCTCTACAACCACTCGCTAAGCGACTCCACTCGCTCAGCGAGTCTGCATAATCTGCAACACCAAATCTACAGAATTACGCAACCTATACCAATTTTACCAATTCTAACTATTTTTCCCAACTTCTAACCCTCCTAGATTGTGTTATATACTTAATTTAACTCGTGCAACAGTTTCTAAACCTTACAAACATAATTCTAAAATGTTTTCTAAATAATTTACACTTCAAACTCTTCAAAACACCAACTTATAGACCCAAATCTTATTTCGCCACTTTTTGGCACAGTTTGAGCAACTTAAGGACTCAAGCAAGTCCCAAAAAACTTACCTAAACCATCACTACTGACGAATTGAGTATCAAATCCCCAAATCAAAATTTAACTACTCCACTTCCTCAAAACTCACCTAAAATTAAATGACTATACCTACTCATTAGCAAACCTTCATATCACAACTTTCTAGCATGTAATACAATTCCATCACAGTCCAAACATCATTCATCAATTCATAGACACCATTCATCAATCCATACTCAAAACAGACTATTAAATCATGAAATGTCTACCCCAAAAACCTAAATTTCATTCAAGTAATATAATACTCATACATTCATCATACATACAACTTTAATTTACAAATAGAGGATATCTAGGTTCCTTGACCTCAACTCAACAGATCAAGATCCTCAAAAAGCTCCTCCACTTACTTGCGGTACAAGAAATTTCTAGAAAACCTACAATTCACCGATTGGTGATTGAAGAACAACCTTAGAATCACAAACAAACTAAGGATCTAGGAAGAGGAACACTTGATTCATGCAAAACAAAATTGTTTTACATAATCAAAACCCTAACAAACGAAGAAAAAGGGGCTTACGAATTCTTGCTCAATTCAACAAATTGATCGGTCAGTTTGGTATCCCTCAACACCAGGATCGCCTAGACACTTCTTGGTCGTCGAACAGATGAATGACGAGTAAGAAATTGTAGAGAGAAGTAAGAGAAAGGAAAGAGAAAAGTGTTTTAGAGAGATAGAAGGTATTTAGATAATGAAATGAGGTTTAGAAATTTCTATTTATATTATACGATTATTTTAAAATAAAATATTCAATCTTATTATTTTAATATACCTATCTACTCTAATACTCTATTTTCTAGATTCTTACGTCTTTAGTGTTTTAGACATAATTTTTTATATAGATATTGTTTTTAATTGATTTTAATTGCATTAGTTTAAAAAAATTTAGGACTTTAAAATGTACATATATTTTGTTGGATTTTATGTTTTCTATTATTTTCTATATTTTTTAGAATTTGAAAGAGAGATTTGATAAACTTTTGTAAAGAAATCCATTTGAATTTGGTTTTGTTTAGCATTTGGTAATTGGATGGATCTAGCTATGGCAGAGTAGGTATTTAGGTCCATATTTACTTTAGACTTAATAGGATATATTTAGCCTAACTTTGTTTTAAAAACATCACAAAAATTATTTATTTAGCTTTTAGAAATTTTCTCATCATCTATCTTTCTTTTTTTTTTCTCTCAATTTATGAAATTAACTCCTCTTCTTCTTCCATTAGTATTTCCTCCTTTAGAACTAATTTTTACGAATAAATTCACATAATCCAAATAAGAAAATTTGAATTGAGTTTTGCACGAATTATTTAATACTTTGATTAATTTTTCTCTATAGTTTCAGGTTTTTACTTTATAATTATAATTTATGTTTCTAATTTTAGAAATGAAATTAAGAATTAATTGAATCCTAATTTAATAACTATGTACAGATTAAATTGAATAATATTTTGATTTAATTCGTATAATGGTTACTCAATTAATTGAGTAAGTTAAATATTTAAACTTGCAAATGAATTTTTGAGAACTGTGATAATAAGAATTATTTAATTTTTGAATTTATGAATTAATCTCTCATCTTTTCTTAATTTGTTTTTGTTAGGAAAATAGGTAGGTTTCTTTACACCAAGAGGGGAGGTGAATTGGTATTGTTTCAAAAACAAAATCTTTTCACAATTTTGAAACAAAAGTATAAAGCTTTTTGATCTTTTCTTGAAATGCAAGTAATGAAAATTTCAATGCAGCGGAAAAACACAGTTGACTGCTAAATAGATATAGTCGACTGAATTTAAAGAGTGCAGGGATAGAGAAATCAAACACTGGTTTTTATACTGGTTCGGCCAGCAATGCCTACATCCAGTGTGCTTCCAACCCAGGAAGCAAATGCACTATAATGGTTGCGGTTTTTACAACAAGGAATTTATAGAAGCCTCACGCAAAAATATAAATCTCCTCCCCAACCCAGAACCAAAATATAGTTGCACAACAAAACCAGACTTGCAGCAAGAATCCCCTCTTCTGCAATCTGAAACCACGTCGAACAATCCTCAACGTGTAACCATCACTCTTCACAGGATGCCAAGCCTATCACAACAGACTTCACAAGTTGCCAAGCCTTCAATCAACGCAACAGTCTTCACAGGATGTCAAGCCTTCAAAGATCAATCAAGAAGCACCTTCCTCGTGCAGGTAATGATCACAAAGTCAACACAATTGCCTTCTCCCTTTGAATTTCTCTCAAGATAGATCACCACCGTCTTGGAGAATTCTTGGAGCTGTTAACACAGAGAATTCAATCTGAAACAAGAAATGAAAATGTTAGTGCGTCAAAAGTCTCACTGAACAAATCGCGTTCAGTCTATTTATAGTTTTCTGTTAGTCAGATTGTTTCTCAGTCGAATAGCCTACTAATCGAGTCGACTATATTAAAATAGTTATAACAGACAGTCAACACATAGGCTCTCAGTCAACAAAAAAATAACACACATTTATTACAATTGACCAAGTCATCAATGCTTAGCTAACTTTTAAAAATATAGCCGTTGGAGCTTGTAAGCATAACAGAATTCCAAAATAGGTCAAAGATACATTCGAATGTACATATAACAAAGTCGACTGACACATGAAAAAACACTTTGAAATTCTTTTCAATCCAAAACGTCACAAAGCACTGATGTTCAAAATTTGTACAAAGGTTTTAGAATAGTCGAATCCATTACAGGTGTATTCGACTGTACTAGAGCTTTTTTACACAATTATAAGTTCATAAAGGTGCTTATGATTTTTCACTTCCAAAATGTACTGTTATCAAAGACATTTTGTTACACTTTGACATACAAGCATTTTCCACAGATATATAACACAATTAACATAGGAACATACAACACAGTACATCAAAACATGTTCAACAGATATAACAACAAGTTCAGAACAAGAACATGTAAAACAACAACATATGTACTATTATTAAGCATTATGTTGTCATCATCAAAAACCAGATTGATATAGAGTTTGTGTTGTCAACAATCTCCCCCTTTTTTGATGGTGCACAACCATGATTAATAACTCAACCATGTTTGTACAGTTCAACACAATATTCAGCATAAATCAAGCAGAAACAGTGAGACAAATTATTCTCCCCCTTTCACAAAGCATTAGTACTTGCTCTCATACTCTCATGAATATCTCTCCTCCTTTGTGCATTAACAAAAAAGGAATGCTTCAAATATTTATGCTAATTTGAAATCAAAGATGCATCAGAAGATATATGCAGTTTACAAAGTACAACGATGCTCTCACAAACACAATTTCATCACAATACAAGATTAACTCCCCCTGGAATATAGATGTGTGATGAAAAATGTGTAAACAATGATACTCCGCCCGTCATTATGCATGAGTAATAAAATCAATTCAAGTGCACAATGCAGTATCACAGATTAATCAACAGTTTAAGCACAGAGTTGTATGAAAGTCAGAATATCAAATCACATATATATGCAATGATACAAACTTCAACAATCTCACACTATTATCTAAATTCAAATATTTTCAACAGATAAAAGCAGAGATAATAGCAGATATATATATATGATTTAAGCAAACAGTAAAGATAAAAGCAGATTCCAGATATGGAATTGTTAACCCATTTAGACTTAGTCGAATGCTTTAAATCATCAATCGAATGCATTGCTTTTGCAAATGTTGAATTCCAGTTGTAGTTCCAAAGCAATGTCCTTCCTGCAAAACCTTTCAACAACCTTTTCTAGATCAAGCATAATGGTTAGGCAAGAATTATAACCAAATAACAAAAGAAGTTAATATGTAAGAATGCATGACAGAGTAAGCATAGTTGACTTCAAACAGGACATATTCGAATCAATTATTTCACACTACTATCATTTAGAATTCCCAATTCATTTCGGAGAGTAAAAAATCTCTCTTTGTTCAGAGGTTTTGTAAAGATATCAACCCATTGATGTAAAGTATCAACATATTCAATTTTGATTTCACCATTATTTATATGATCTCGAATAAAATGATGCCTTATTTCAATATGCTTTGTTTTCGAGTATAAAACTGATAACGGTCTAAAACCCGTTATTTTCATACTTCAATTTGATATTAAAATACACCCTTTAAGGCTTAGAATGAGCTTAAAATCAAGTAAAACACTTAGTTAAGTCATAAGAGAGTCAAAAGTCGGTTTTAGAGATATTATGCTTGTTTTTACATTGTTTTGCAGGGTTTTAAGGTGAATTGAAGATAGAAGTGAAGTAAGGTGGATTTAGACCCGTGAAAGAAGAAGAAAGAGGATGAAAATAAGGGTCAAGAAAGTCGTTGAGCACCAGAATGGACTGCTGAGCGTTCAGAGCGATTAGAGGGAAACCGTTGAGCGGTGAACTTAGGTGCCTGGGCGGTTGTTTGTTTTTATTAGCTAGATTCTGTAATCTTTCTGTTATCTTTTTGGGCTTATATATAGCCCCAGTGCGAATCAAAACACATTATTTTGGCAGAGAGAAACGTCCAGAGCTATTCCACACACCTTGGAGGAGGTTCCTTAGATGCTTAGGCTCCAATCTACCAAGTTTAGGGTTATTTCATCCATTCTTTCATCATATTTCATCTAGTTTCACCATGATTATGGTGAACTAAACCCTAGGTTGTTGGGGAACAATGTAATCTTTTGAAACTCTCGTATATCCAAATTCTTATTTATTTTATATGCTTGCATATGCTTGATTTGTCAATTGTTGGGTTCTTCACCTTTGCTTAATGCTTTTATCGTTTAATTTAGTTGGTAAATGTTGTTTGTCTTTATTCATACGGGGATGTACAGTAATGTCATGAACTGGTGTTGAATTCCTTGATTAAGCAATACAACCTAAGGGTAGGGGTAGGATGATCAATTGTATTTTGCTTCCGCTTATCATGCATTATTAATTACTAGGGGAGGCTAGGGATAGCAAGCCGGTAATTAGTAATAGGCTCTTTTCACTAAAGGATTGGGTTAAGGGTAGACTAAGAAAGTTTGCATGACAATATGATAAATAAGTTAATTAAATAAGAAGAGTAGATATATGAGGGTGGATAAGATGAAATTGTAAACCCCAACAACTCCATTCATCCATAGTTTCTTAAAGCCAATTGAATCATTGCATATGCATGTTTACTTTTGTTCTTTGCATTAACACCTCAACTTAATTCTTTTCTCAAGTCTTATGCGATTAGTTTACATGAAAGGTAAGGCCTAAGAGTCCTTTGGGAAACGATACTTGGACTTACCCAATTGTATTACTTGAGCACGATCTGGTACACTTGCTAGGAACTTAACAAGTTTTTGGCGTTGTTGCCGGGGACTCGTGGTTTAACTTATTTAGTAATGTAAAATGATTAAATTTGACTTGATTGTATATATTTTATCTTTTTATCTTTTTATTTTTATATAAAAAAGTGCTACTAGGGTTCATGTTTCTTGTGCATGCCGCAAGAGACTAGACATACTAGGAGAAAGAAAACCAAGCAACCTCTTCTTGAAGGCTTAAGCGAGACAAGGGGAAGAAGGAGAGTCAGGCGCCCATCTAGGGATTTGTTTCCTTCTCCTGATAGATTACTATCACCTTCACCAATTCGAAGAGTAGAGGAGATGGCTGAACGAACTCCTCCAAGACGCACTCTTGCAGACCAGTCTAATGTTGTTGGTCCTTTCCATTTTAACAGCATAGCCATGCCTACGGATCAAACAACCAACATGATGATGAATCCAACGCTTATACACTTGGTGCAAAGTAATCAGTTTCACGGCCTGTCAAATGAGAACCCCTATGACCATTTGACAGCATTTAGTGAAATTTGCAATACAGTGAAATTGGCAAGTGTATCAGATGATAGAGTAAGGCTTAGCTTGTTTTCATTGTCATTGGGAGGCAATGCTAAGACATGGCTTAATTCCTTCCCCGAAGGGATGTTTACCACATGGGAGACTGTGGCTACAAAGTTTGTGAACAAATATTTTTCACAGTCTCAAGTTACTCAGGGAAGACGTGAAATTTCATCATTCAAGCAAGGAATGGAAGAAACTCTAGGTCAAGCATGGGAGAGATCCAAAGGCCTACTCAGGAAGACACCAGTTCACGGGTTTGACAAGACAACCCTTGTTCTTGCTTACCTAGGTGGACTGAACATGCAGTCTAAGATCATGTTGGATGCCTCAACTGGAGGTTATATCAAACAGAAGACTAAGGATGAAGCCTATGGCTTGATAGAGAGTATGGCAGCTAATGGACAAGAAGCATATAGTGAAAGGGGCGCACCTACACAAAAGAGAGGAGTCTTGCACTTACCTGCAGATGATGCAATGCTAGCTCAGAATCATCTTTTGACCCAAAAGCTAGATACATTGACAAAGATCCTCTCACAACTTCCACAACTTCCAAAGGAGATTCGTAATGTCTCCCAAACACAGCAACTATGTGATTTCTGTGGTGGTGAGCATATCGATGGTCAATGTGCTATACCAGAGAATATGCAGCAGGAAGCAAACTACATGGGAAATCAATTCCAGAACAGGTAGGGGAACTTCAACCAAGGGAATTCTAGCCAAGGTTGGAAGAACCATCCAAGTATTGGTCAACAAAAGAATAACCCATCACGGCAAACAGGAGCCTTCAGGCAGCAACAACCTTCACCTATGTGCCAGCAGGTTACTCATCTGACAGAGTTTGTCAAGGATCTAAATGATAGATTTGACAAATTCTTGAAAGTTTATGTGTCCAATCATTCAAGTGACCAAGCTAGTCTCAGAGCACTAGAGATGCAGTTTGGACAGCTGCCAAAAAGAGTAGAAACCATTGAGAAGAACCATTTTAGGGCTAACACTGATGTTAACCCTATAGAAGAATGCAAATCAGTGGTGACAATGAGTAAAAGAAATGCTGAAAGGGAAGTTGTAGAGATTGGAAGCAGTGATGAAGAGGGGGAAAGAGAGGTCATTGAGATAAGCAACAATGAAGGTAAGGAAGAAGAGGAAGCAAGATTTAGTCACAACGGGTAGAACAGAGAAGTTTATAACCAAGTGACTATAGTGCCTTTAGTTATTAAACAGATTCCTGCAAGCATGAAATTTTATCTTGGAGATATGATAGATTTAGATGAAGATGATGACGAGCAGGAATTTGATATTCAACCTCCAAAGAAGAATTATCCGCCTAAGGTAAAAGATCCAGGTTGTTTGAATCTTGCATGTATTGTGAATGATTTTGATGTAGGAGGAGCAATGATAGATTCTGGATCTAACATTAATATGATGCCCAAGCATTTCTTGACAAAAATTGGAGGGCTAACCTTGAAACCGTCTAATCTCACTGTGACGGTGGTGAATGGTTCCATTAAAAAGCCACTTGGTATGGTGGAAAATGTGGTTGTACGTGTGGAGCAGTTGGAATTTTTAGTGGACTTTATAGTCATTGGCAAGGAAGATGAGGAAAGGATTCCAGTGATTCTTGGAAGACCTTTCATGGCTACTTCGAAGATGTTGATTAGTGTCCATGATGGGAGAATCATGATTAGAGACAAAGAGAATGTACTCCTGCATACTGGCCCTAAAGAAAACAATGTTAGAGTAAAGAAAAGAGCCAAGCATAGAAAGTCCAGAAGGGAAGCTACATCAGATGATAGCGCAACAGGTACTGATTCTAACAGTTGTAATGTTTTACAGGTACCTAAGGAGGAGGAGGTTGATAAAGGAGAAACAAACCACTCAGATGATACACCACTTCCACGAGGTTAACATGTAGGATTCAAGAATCGGAAGTGGAATGTCAACAAAATTAAAGAAGATGGCAAGGTGGAGATCAGAAGACCATATACTAAAGCCATCAGAAGAGTGGATAGAAGGCAACTAATGAGTTGGGTAGATGAAGACCCCAACCGGGATGGAAAGACTTGATTATATTTTATTCACTCCCACTTTATGTAAAACATTTGTAGTTTTAGGTTTATTTGATTTTGGACACGTAATTTATTGGATTTTTGAACACTTTTGGGAAGCATCTACTGAGGGATGCTAAAACTTTTATGTATCGATTGAAGGATACAAGGCAAGCACACCTACTGAAGGGTGTTGGAAGGATAAACACTTACTAATGAGTGCTAGGCAGGTTTGGGTCAGGCTCGTGACGTTAAACAAGCGCTATCTAGGAGGCAACCTAGTTGATTATATTTTTTTTAATCCTGTGATAAGTGCATTGCATGTTAAATGTTCCATCTGAGAGGGGAAAAACATATAATTGAAAAAATGAGGGTTGAAACTGAGTGCTACAAGGTAAGATTGTTCAAAAGCAAACAAAGAAGAAGAAGTGAAAAGTACCGCAGACCGCTGAGTGGTCCATTTTACCGCTAAGCGGTTGCGACGCGATGAGTCTCGGTTTTTCTTAAAAGCTGAGCGGTTTTTGAAGTTCTTCACTTTGAAACTCTTCTTTGCATTTCGCATGAGCGGTCTCTGTTGACTCACTGACAAGTGTACCAGATCGTGCAAGTAATATAATTGGTAATACCCGATATCGTTCTTCCCAAGAGACTCGAAAGGCGTTTATCGTTCGTGTGAATCAAAATCGTAAGACTTGTAAAGAAAGAATTAATTGTTGTGAATGCAAAGACAAAAAATAAACATGCAATGTGGTTGATTCAATTGACGAAAAAGACTATGGATGACTGGAGTTTTTGGGGGTTGACAATTTCATCTTATTCGCTCCCTCTTATCT
>NC_028357.1:18691109-18693649 GCF_000741045.1 Vigna radiata var. radiata
CAAAACAAGCATAATATCGCTAAAAACAGCTTTTGACTCTCGACTGACTCATTTATTGAGTTTTACTTGATTCTAAGCTCGTTCTGAGTCTTAAAGGGTGTAATTTGGTCTAAATTGACATATGAAAATAACTGTTTTTCAACTGTTATCACAACCCCAAACTTAGAACTTTGCTTGTCCTCAAGCAAACAAAACAAAACACCAAACAGAGCAAAGCTTGGCTTTCTAGTATTTCATTCAATAGTTCAACATTCCTAAAGTACATGACAAGAACTACTCAACTTCAGATTTTCAGTGGAGTCAAATCAATATGCATGCATGCTTCCAATTCAGTTCAGTTCATAAGTTATTCAACAGATGTTACACATTATGAATGATTAATCCACTAAGCACAGATGCAATCATGAAATTTAGCAATTCTCACCAGGCAAGTGTTTCACTCGATCACTCAAGTGTTTAAGGTAGCACTCCAACACCTTATCATTCACAAGTCACATGAAACAAAATTTCCATTCATCTGAAACAACCAAAATTCTTACATGCAAATGCCATCAAAAGGACTTTTTCAAGGCTTGTAATGAGGCTAGGCTAACATGAAAATTGTTTTTTCTGGAATGCAAAGTCCTTGAGTTAAGAGAGCTACCATAGTATTCAATATTTAAGTACCACTCTCTTCCTCACCAATCTCACTTATTCCCAACTTTTTCCCTTTTTTTTTCATTGAGCTTATCTTCATGCTCTTTCTTCTTTTCTTTTCTTTTTCTCATGTATTTTTCTTTCACACATTGGAGCTTAATTCTTTTCCATTGCCTTTCAATTTCCCCCATGCAACCCCAAACTTGAACCTTTTCATCGCAAGCTCATCCCAACTCAAGGTAAAGAATTTCAAGACAAGGGTTCACATGTTGTTTAAGGCTAAGGTTCAAAAAGGGTAACCTTTTCAAACATTTTGGGTGAAAATTTGGCTAGAGAAGGGTTTTCAAAAATGGCCTTGATCATATGACATTCACATGCAATTCAATCAATCTTCCAGATTAAGGCAATATCATTCATGCTTTCCTGTGAACAATACATACAACAATGAAAACTCTGGAGCTCAATACCTCACACAACATGCTTTATCACACAATATTCATTCATGCACCTTGCCTAGCATCATAACCACAATCATAAGTCATCACCCATCTGTTTCACAGAATATCAACATGCATTGCAACTCAATTCTCATCCATATCAAACCCTCATCAAATAGGTTCATCATGCAAAGCATTTAGTCAAACATCTTCAGAAAAAGTATTCAAGCCAAACATACACACTAAAAATAAAATGCAACCTATTCTAAAAATACAAAGTCATCAGAAAAATAAAATAACTCATGTCTATCAAATGGACATCCATCAGTAGATGCCCTCAATCAACCCATACTGTCATCTGAGTCCTCCTGGCTCCCATCATCAGCGTCCCCATCGGCGTTTGGTGCTTCAGTGCCAGACTCACTATTCTCTGACTGCTCCTAAGGCCAGGCCACTGCTGCATGAAACTCATCCATGGTCCACCGATGTACTGGTGGATGATCATACAATCCAATTATCATCTCAGCAGTTGTTGTCTATCCCCTATAAAGAGCCTCCATCCTAGACTCAACCAGAGACATATACATGTCCCGCATCTGAAATGGCTCGGCATGCTGTGCTGATGCCTCATCTGGCACTTGTTCCTATGGTGCTGTAGCTCTCTCGCGACGTCTAGCTCCTCCTGCCGCCTGATGAAGGTTGAAAAAAGGTTATTTTCATATGTCATTTTAGATCAAATTACACCCTTTACTACTTAGAATGAGCTTAGAATCAAGCAAAACTCAATAAATGAGTCCTTAGAGAGTCAAAAGCTGTTTTTAGCGATATTATGCTTGTTTTGCATTGTTTTGTAGCATTTCTGAGAAAATGAAGAATGGAGTTGAAGATAAAGGTCGTAGACTCAAGAAAAGAGAAGAAAATTGAAGATTTGAAGAGTCGACGCACCACCCGGCGGTGTAGGCACCTGGCGTTGGGGCTGGGCGGTTTTGAGGGAAACCGCCAGGCGGTAGTGCGATTTTTGAAAAACCGCCGGGCGCCACACTTATACCGTTGGGCGGTTGTCTGCTGGGCTTGGACCTGTTTTCTGTTGCGCTCCTCACCTATATATAGCCCTATTGCGAGTTTAGATGCATTCTTTTGGCAGAAGGAGGCGGCCAGACCTAATTTCACTCTCTGGAGAGGATCTCTTGGATGCTTAGGCTCCTTTTCATCTTTTCTAGGATTTGCTTTTTCATTATTCATCCATTTCTCATCTAGTTTCACCATGTCAATGGTGAACTAAACCCTATTGTTGTTGGGGGAAACAATGTAACCTTTTGATACTCTCTTTTATTAAAACTCTTTATTATTTATATGGTTTCCATATGTTTTGATTGTTAATTGTTGGGTTCTCATNTGTGCTTAANGCCTTTATCNTTTAACTCATTCGATAACTGATGTTTGTCTTTATTGATACGGGGACGTACA